>NW_021680572.1:323121-349563 GCF_001412515.2 Diachasma alloeum
CCCGACAACCCGTAAATCCCACTAATACATCTGATATTACAACCAATTTTCATATTTTAATGAATTTAGCCATGTGGAGGGCGGCGGAGGTGTATTGGGTCGCTATTGTCAGGGTTATTAGTTGGATATCTCGCATCATCTCATTCCTATGTTGTCCCATGTCTTCCTATGTATCAACATATGTTGTCCGTGGGACCCGACACCGCCACCTCCACGTCGTTATTCCTGGGTAACGCAAAGAGCCGTGCTGTAAGTGACACTTTATAGTCCATAACATCCATGGTATTCGTTTTCGACAAATAATATTTCACAGTTATTGTTCCAACAATGATTACGCCTAATTTACAAACTTGCAGAAAAATAGCGAGTAGTGGGGTCTTTCGACATATGTACCAAAAAAAGTGTTATATTAAATGATTCACAATGTACAGGCTTTAAGAGTCTCTATTTACGATGCCGTGAACCTTTGTACATCGCTCATATTTCATCATAATCAAAATAACATCATATCTGGTATGCGATGGCATGTATGAATTTTGTAAAATGAATATATAAATTCTTCAATAAAATGTAGACGAAAAAATGGACGGACGTGTATGAATCCTTCTCCTCTGATGGGGTCGTCGGATACAGTGAATTTTTTTTTCTACCGTGGTTACCGGAAATTGAATTTTCACGTGTAGCACCCTGAAAGTGGTAGTCCTGGTATCATAATGGAGAAAAACCCTTCAACTACACTCGAACGAGATCACGTTTTTCACATTCCACTTTGCGAACCAATTTGTCGTTACACACCTCTCGTGTTATTCCTGTATCACTATCGGCTCTTCTATATTTGCTCCGTTTCCCTATCTCTTTTTTTTACCTCATCAGGAGGTGGAATCGAAGTGTCCAGTATCCTGGAAAATGCTGTCGATAATTATGGGTTAAACTTCCATTTTATCCAGCCAATTTACGGGTACTCGTGTCTCTACCGAGCAATTCCATTTTCTATGTTAATTGAGGGGAGAGTCTCTTGTGGACGGGCGATCTGCCAGCACCCATGGAAACGATGACATTATCTCCAACGAATAATTAGCACGTAATGCTGCCCAATCCATTTTTTTCTGAATTTTTTGGGCAATAAATTACGAAGTTTAATAATCATGGGTCCCGAATGGATCCGGAAAATACACTCGGAAGTTTATTTGTTTGTCATAGTATGATGCATGTCACAAATGATAAACTGTCGTCAATTTAGGAAACGAGCCGGGTGATGTGCATCAGGTATGTCCTCATTTTAATGAACGGTCTGTTTGTGGTTGTATTTTTCTTGTTGCATTTTGTTGCGGTGGTGTAGGGTTTAATAATACTTTCAATTATTACATCACAAGGTTAGGATGGCGGGGGGTGCGTAGATTGTGATACTTTGCAACGAAGAACGGGAGGGGCTTGTTCGGGTTATGATGTCACGCCATATTTTTTTCCCATTTGTGATCGACGGGAATGAAAATTCAATTTAGTTCTCATTCCCTTTTCTCACAAAATGAACAGAGGTTTCATCAGTTCTTCAAACTATCTAAAAAAATATCCTAAGCGGTTATCCTTGATAATGCAGTTAGACTTAACGTGGACACGTTTAGGTTGTTATTCGTGGGCGGGTGCGTCGTGGGCGGGTGCGTTGGTGTGTTGTTAATGGGCCAATCGCCAGCTAGATGTGACGTTGAGTCTAACTGCTGTATAAAGGATTTTTTAATTGTATGGATTGACACTAATTGAATGTCTTAAAGGAAATCTGAATGTTCTAGAAAAACAAATTTGAGAACGAATTTGTTCTCAAGTTTTCTGTAAACCCAGGGAATTTTGTCAATTTTTCAAGAAAACCGATGAATTTTTTAGATTTTTCTGTAATATCGGAGAATTTCCTCAAATTTTCTGGAAATTTGGAGGAAAATCTAAAATTTAACATGAAATTAAAGACGTGCCAAATATTCATAAAGAATAATTTTGGAATGTTGTGACGGCAACCATTCAATAAGTTTCGAAATTTTCAAAGAGCATCGCCTAAACATTTGATTGTTCCCCTAATTATTTGCCGTCTTTTTCTTATTCTTATTTTTTTAATTAAATTTTATGAAGACACTAAAAAATTCGTCATAACAGCGGAGTCATGGATTTTATGACGAAATATCCAAGGCTGGTTCTAGTGTATAACGGCTTGTGACTGAAGGAGCGAAGGGGTCTAAATTGTCAACAAAACGTGTGACTTAATATTTGATTCACCCCTAATAAATATCACGGTCGTGTGGGAAAATTCCTGTCATGCAGAGATAGAAAAAAAATTGAAATTTCAAATTTCACCCGGCATTCCAAATTTTCAAACTAGAGAAAGGTGAGAATTTTCCAAATTACTTGATTTTCCGATGAAATCATGAATTTTTAGTATCACGTTGCACAACATATTGCAATTAATTAAAAAATCAACAATGTACTGACTCGAATTTTCTTGATTTCCATCAATTTTTGTGGAATCCTTGAACCAGAATTTACAGTTTCCTTTAATTTGTTCTTGAAATCGTGAAGTTTCAATTGTGAAAGTGTTACGTCCGAACACAATACTTACTGATGGTCTCTATTTCGGGTCAAATCAAAGAAATATGCTTTTTACACCAGGGACCGAAACCAAAGTCAAATGTCCTTAAGGTATGCTGATGCCTTCTGTTGATTCAATTTGTTGAGAATAGAACTAGATGGATACTAGGCTGATTCCAATAAATTTCAGGAAATGAAGTTATTTTCCAATCTATTAATCCAATGTAATTTAAAGAGTCTTTTAACCATATCAATACATCTTCTTTATTCGATGAGTATGTCGTCTGGCTGTAGGTCAGTTATGGCAACAACATATTCTCAAGTTACAATGGGTACGATGTACTTGTTATTTCCTTCGATTTTCTTCTTTTATCCAATTTTAATTTAATTTGAGTTTTATAATTTTTAATTTATTTTAATAGAATTTTCGATAATGAGGCATCTATGGAAATGCAAGCAGTTTTTAAAAGGTTTTTGAATTTTATTTTAATATGTAAATTATTTGACTTACGTTTTTGAAATACAAGTTGGTTTAGAAAAACTGAGATAACGAGAGTGAGTAATTGCTGCTTAAAAAGTACAACTGGAAGTGAATTGCTGGGCTTGTGCTCTTCCTTTTATAGGCTAAAGACATAGTGCTGTTGCTAGGTGTTCAGATGAGATATAGTCATACCTAGACTGGATTTTTCCACGAGATCTAGCGTTGGTTTTTAATTTTGGCCGATGGTCAATGTGAGTCGCGATCGGAAGACGATCACGTGAAACCATCATGAGGGAAAAGAGGAAGAAAAATATATCGTCTCTAGGCGTGGTTTTATGCAATCTACATTGCGCTTGACAACAAGGTGCCTAGATTCTTACCTAAAAATAGACTCACGCGTGCCTAGAAAACTAGAGAAATACAAATCTGAAGAGAACAAAATTTTTTTTTTAATTTTATTTATCCAGTCTAGACATTACAAAAGTCCTTAAAATTTCAGCAGAACTGTCTCTTCATAAAGATGTTCAATAATTGCATCGGAAATTTCAAGAAAAAAATTTTCCACAGTGTAGACCCGAATGGTATTTCAAGTCAACCTGGAATTAATAACTGATTCAAAAAATCTAATATTAATTAAAACGCTAGTTTGGATGCAAGCCTGATCAAATTCTAGGTTTTGATCTATCATGGTAGAGGGTAAAAATGAAATCCTATATCAGTCTGACTATTCCATATTTCATGTACTCCCTAAGGATAGAATTCTACTTTTGAGAATATCTGACTCTCAAGAATGTTTGATCTTGGTGAATGTGAGATCCTTAAGCACACTTGACCCTCGAGAATATCTGACCCTGACAAACGTTTGATCGTCCGGAATGTATGGCTCTTAAAATCGTTTACCCCTTAGTAAGAAGCATATTGAAAAAACTTCTGTCAAAACAACTTCTTAGACTAGAAGATTAGTAACTTGAAAAAATTAAATCTCTATTGTCAAATTGAATGTAGAGTCGATGTCATTTTCAAGTCATGGTGTGACTCAGCCTGAAAAACATTAACCTTTCAAATTTACTATCGACATCGCCACCCCCAAAATCGAGTACTTAACTTTAATAAGCCCAGCGTTTCGAAATCGATTTATAGCCGTCAACCTTGTGACTGGTCTCAAATTCCCTCTTTCAAATATTCGAATGATATTATCGGTAAAAGAAAGATGGGAAATGTGAATGGTTGAGGGAGCTTCTGTGCTGTATACCGAGAACTAATGGTGCCTATAAAATTGCTTATCGAACAGCTCATCGTGCTTCCTATTGTCTTCATTACTTCTCCTTCACCCTGAGCATCCATCTTTGCTCTACCCTCATCCAGTTATGAGGCCATCATCTGGACATGTTCCCTTTAAACCGTGCAAGGAATATATTGAAAGCGTATAGAACACTCCAAAGAAAACAACGAATGCTTGAGAATTCTCCTATTGGAGTCTATTTGTTGGCTGCGGAGTTGGTGGATGGAAGAGAGAATTTCGAGGTTAAAGCGTGTCTTGATGCCCTGTTAGAGAAGGATTAAAATTTCATGAACAATATGGAAATTTGATGACCTACTTGAATTGTCAATTGAATATGAATGTTCAGTACACGGAGGGAAAAATATATCAGCATCTAGTGCGAGTCCCTCCACAAATTATTATGCGACACGAATTAGTGTGCCACTACCAGCTGTAGGACCAAACAGGAGTCCTCAAAAATGTCCAAATGACGTGAATTTCTAATTAATTTTAAAATCATGGGATAACTTCCCGACATTCTCTGAAAATTGCAAGTACAAGAGAACTTTTATCTGCTTTGTAAACCAATATAATGCTCATCAATTAAATGAAACAACGGTCACGAGGTTCAGAATCAATGTCATGAGAGTCAGAATAAGGATCACCACGGTCAAAATGAAGGTCACGCGGGTTAGATTAAGGGTCACAGGGGTCAAATTAGGGGCCATGAAGGTCAGAATAAGGGTCATGAGGGTCATATTAGGGTCACAAGCGTCACGAGGTTCAGAATCAGGGTCATGAAGATCAGAATAAGGGTCACGATGGTCAAAATATACGTCATGAGGGTCAGATTACGTGTCACTCGGGTCAAATTAAGGGTCAGTAGGGTCGGAATAAGGGTCACGACGGTCAAAATGAGGGCCACAAGGATCAGATTAAAGATCACAAGGGTCAGAATAAGAATGATGGGGGTCATATGGGAGGCGGCGAGTGGAGCTAACGGGGGGCGTAGCTCCGTAATATAAAATATAGTACAGGAATAGCAGTAGATGATGAAGAATTCTCTAGAAAACATCTTGTTCGTCAGTTTTCACAAGAAATTTAACATTCCATCCCATTATTTCTCTTTCAACGACCAAGCGAGTAAGTCAAGCCCATTTGTGAAAAATACGAGGAATAACTGGAGCGACTTGGACGTTGAGTTTGAAAGACTGCAGGTACGAAGCGTCACGTTTGCTTTTATAGACATTTGTGGGTTGTCGGCTACATGAGCGCAAAAGTTTAAAGGTGAAAAATATATATATATCGATGAAGAGAATGAGAGACAAAGCGATGGTTTGAATATATGTGGTGCGCGAGTAGATGGAATTTTAATGTCATACACACCAAGGCGTCTCCCACCGACGACGTTTCATCGGCGCATCATGCCATATTTGATAACGACCATAAACGCAAATGTGCAAGGATGGTGGGATGGTACAGATTGGTTTGGCCCCTTTTCGGTTGGATGATAACGAAAGTATGTGTATGAGTCCAGTTACGCAAGTGCACTTACCCGGAATATCCCTAGCATTTGTACTTCTGGAACGTTATATGGTCGTATCATATACCTGGGAATTACATCTAGTCTAGTATTTCACAGGATAGTACCGTGCTATTATCGAAAACGATAGAGCCTTTTGACATGGTTTCAGGTTTATTCCAACAATTCCTTTTTCACGAAACCAATTTCTGATCGAAATGGGAACAGAAATGCATCAAGGTTGAACTTCATATGGAAGATGACTTCCATTTTGATGTGTGGAATTGAAGTACTCATAGGATAGCTGAGGGAAGTTATGGAGGAATCATATATATTGTCATGGTGAAATTTGGTAACGGCATGCTGAATGGTATTTCTAAACGAATTAGTTTCATGCAACTTGAATGGGTAGAAAATTACCCCCAGCTTTGAAGAGAACGCCACTATTGTCGAAAATATTCTCTAGAATTTCGAAGAACTTATAATGAGATCACATTATCCTTCCATCAATCTAAAAAACATGAAAGCGAAAGGAAATATGTTTTTCTTCTTGTTTCAGAAAATCTTCGTATGCAATCCACTTCTCAGAGTCCCCTCGTACAATCTGAGGCAGAATTGCAGAAAAAGCTCCGTGTCGTAACAGGAATCGAAGTACTCAAGATTTCCTTCTCATTCCGCGTGATTTTTCAGTGAACAGAAATTCGTTTTCCAGCAGATCTTTGAACTTCGCATGTGCAGTGATGTGTGCCAATCCAGACGACAAAGCAGCATAGCAACTGTTCGCTATGTCGTGAATGGAAACAGAAGATTCTTTGGACAGATATTCCATCTTTTTTTTATTGGAAACCTTTCTAGATCAACTTACCCTACGCTGTTGGTACTTCTCCATTATTTCTGTATCAGAGAGTCATATTCATGGAAATTCTGACTTCATGACATTGAAGAGAAATCTCCATTGAGGGGATCCGACCTTCATTCAATGTTTCTTTGTCAGTCGATTTTGAAGTAATCACGCGATATTAGCTGACTGGAAATTGGCATAAGGCCCACTTGATGGCTGATGCATTACGACAGATTTTCGATCGATCGTAGACCAGGAATGGAACGCATGTGTTAGTCCGTAGAGATGTGTGGGTAGTAATTATTCGTCACTTTTGATCCGTTATTTCTTAAACCCGAAAGTAACAAGTATCGCGATGGCAAAGTATTCGGTATTTTTTGAAAATTCCTATCTTAGCCACCTGAAAATAAAAATGTGTGAATGATGATGTTCCTCAATGCAAACTGGCAGTTCATTCTCTAAACGCTCTAAAGGATGTGACAGAAGATGCTCCAACGGACACAAAATGTTTTTTTGAAAATATTTTGTTAAATAAAATGTTAAATTACGATTTAATCATCCCCATTTAACCCCGCCACTTTACCTCGTTTGATTCTTTTCGTTATTTAACTCATCTTTTTTATTTCAGTCAGCGACAAAAAAAGTTACGAGTAACGCGAGTATTGAGGAACGAATACTTTCTCGTATTGTAACGAATACTTTCGGAACATAAAAGTAATGATATTGCACATCTCTCTTAGTCCGAGAGGGTTTCAGATGCTACGTCATATCAGAATAGCTGCAGTTCTCGATCTGACTCTCCATAAAGAAATGCATTTCCAGTACCTAATCAGATTTCTGGATTCCAACCTTTGCAGGAATGTTCACAAGTCCATACTGATCAAAATCAAATCTTACATGAACTCATCAATCAGTGATCCTCATTGAATTGATCTTCGTTCAACTCGATGAAGTTCCGCCAGAAGCAACGAATCATTGATGAAACATCATTATCAAATCTACACCGGATTAATAATGAGGCTACCTCCCGAACAGATATTTTGCTCAGAGTGTCTTGTTCAGAAAAATCAGCTCAGGTTTCCTCGTCTACAATGCCCTCATTAGACTTTTAGATCAGGATCCGTTCCGCATCTTGAGGGATTATCTGAATCCAAAGCATCCAAGTTAAAACTGATGCTAGACTGATCAGTCAGATCACGACTGGATCCGGATAAGACTCGATACTAAGAAAACATATCAGATCCTAATATTCAGATCATGTTTGGATCTAAGCAAGTGTTTCATTGCTCATGAAAAACTGATCAGGTTTCATTGATCCGTCTCTCACTCCATCCTGATTTGAGTTTCAACTTGAGACCCTAGCTACAGCATAGATCGGCTCTTTTATAATTATGATTTTCTGAGCACACGTTTTGGATTAGGATCTCAACAGATTCAGAAGAGAGGATCTGGACCTCCATGCATTATAGATCGGATTCTCATACAAAAGCATAACGGCATAAAGGAAGTCATTAATTGTTCAGTCTCTTACTATATCGTGATTTGAATGTCCCCTCGAGATTCTAGCTCCGGTATGGATCCGCTATTATATAATCAGGACGTCCTGATCAGATGTTTTGGATCAGAACCTTGACAGGTTTTGAAAAAATTATCTGCATCTAATGTCGCTCAGTTGATTCTGCTTTTATTTATTCTGATGAGTCAAATCATGACCAGATTGCGATCAAACAGGCGTTCGATTTCCGACTTAAAATTGACTAATATCAAGCTTCATTGATGAAGCACTGACTCCACACCAATTTGGATCTGAACTTGGTTTTCGCTGAATTCCTAATACAATTGATATCTATATGACGTCCATCGAATCGATGTTAATACCTACGCGTTGTCATAATTTGACCCGGAGACGCAAAATTTTGATTGGAATGGAAAAGTGTATGATTTATCTCTGATCCTACTTATATCTACCAATAATTCACTCAGGGGTGGACAAAATAATCACCATTAGCCGTAAGTATCCGTTAACGATCGTAGCAATTAGAGCTACCACATCAGACGAATGGAGGGCGTTCTACTGTACGGATATAATTCAAGCTGGTAAATCCTCTCAAAATTTCAATGGAGGATAATATCAAGTGATTCGGCGCATTTGTCGAGAGGTGTCATTCTTGGCACAGTGACAACTACCCGCCCAGAAACTTCAGCTGGTAAACTGCCTTTCATATAAGGGTTCGATCTATAGTGGGTGGGGGTTTGGAGGAGTCCTCTGGTTCTGATATTTTACCTGGAGCTTAGTAAAGAGTATCTTTTCAGATAAATGATATATAAATGACGCACATATTTGATTTATGGAGGAACCAAGGTGAAATTGGAAGACATTGATGAAAATAATCATTGAACGACGCGATGACAGAAAAATTTTGAACACAACTCATTTCGTCCCGTACGCTAAGGGAAAACGTCGTTTTTTGTGTTTTTTGCTTCGATACGCTCCATACACTACAATTTTCATTGCATTTCAGCTTTTTTTTCTACAAATAAAATTAGATATTCTTTAATTATTATCGCAAATGGATCGTGAGAAATTTTATTTTTTTGACACTGCTGCTACGTTCACCTCGTGCCGAAAAGTACCTTTTCATTTACTCGTAACCGAAAAGTGAACGAAAAGTCTTATCGTTTACTTGTAAACGAAAAAAGTACAGTTCGGCCAATCGTTGAACGTAACATCACTGTCAAAAAATCTTGTTCGACTCGTGTGATTGGCAGCCCTCGGCCTCGTGTCGGGCCGCCAACTTCACATTCGTAAAAAGTCCGTCCTTTCGATTTAATTAAAAAAAATTTCAATTAATGGTGAACAACAGGGCTGAACAATACCGACATTTGAAAAACAAAGATTTAATGCCATCCGTCCATTAGCGAACAATTGAAGAAAAACTTTACCACACATATATATACATTCACACACACGTACTGACATAGCCTAAAAATTGCATTTTCGGACTTTTTGGATCATAATGGGTCAATATAATACAAAAAATTCAAAACTTAAATTTGAACGATTAAAATGCTTCCATTCGGAAACAAAAATATTAACTGTTGTGTCCGACGGCGGTAGTTGTGTGGTTAGAGCGTAGAATGAGCATGTGGGAGACCCGGGTTCGATTCCCGACTGGGAGGGGGCCAAAATTTATGACACTCTAAATCTCACGTTTCCATTTATCGAGCGGGAGTCTCGGAAGAGATGACTGTACCTGGGCAGGTTTTTTCCTCCAGTGAGATTTCCCCTTGTCCTTCGGCGAATGCGTTACAGGGGGTTGAGGAGTGCGAAGGAAACAAATCGTAAAGACCCGAAACGGGATACGAGAGAAAAAAAATTATTAATTGTTGTAACTAATATGAGTGAATTCTAATTTTGAAGGCTTACCCTCTGATATTTAATTTAAATCATCGCATTCCCATACTCATTTCGATAGAAATATTGGACTAATGATGTACTCACCTTAGCTAGCCGATCGTAAGGTTAGTTACCTTCATCGATCCCGAAAATTTCGCAACATAGAGCAATGTTGATGCGTGGATGGTTGAGCGGTTGGAAACTCTGTCTTTTAATGACCCCATTAAAACTCTACATTCGTTTTTTTACATCTCGTATTCATCCAGGCTCGAAATATTCCATTGCCACTAGAATTTATGAGCCATATTTCACGAGTCTTTTTCATTCACAATTGTTGAGTTGAGAATATAGCACAACTATTCTCGTCTGACGTGCAACAAGAACAGCTGTGCAGTTTAATTAAAACTAGCAAAGCATTTTACCAGAGGTTTTATCCAGTACAGTTGTTTCCAAACTTTCGCTAAATATTGTAAGATTATGAATTAAATGTTCATAAGTGGTACTCACAAGTATTTGATGATTTTCATCATGATAATGTGCATGCTTAAGATATATCATTTCGAATTTCTTCATCTGTTCAACCTATCAAATGAATTGAAAGACATTTGAATTTCAATATTCTTTTCACAAGTGTACAACCAAAATAGTAGTTTTCACCGCACACTTACAAAAATTCGTAACTCAAGTAGTTCTAGGTTTGACTCTAGTCTATCTTCCACTTATTCCAAGGATGACTATGACTGGATCAATCTGGATTTCGGACTTGCTGTAGATAGAAAATTGGATTATTTAAAGAAGAAAAGTGTCAAGGCGTCACCTACTTGATTCAAGTAAGAATAAATGGATTAATTGACTCTGTAGAATCGACCTGTTTCGGATAGCATATAACGACTTCATTCCAGCCAACAAATACTTGATTCAAGTTGCGGAGATACTTCGATTCAAATATCGAGGTTCTAGTGATGAACCTAAAAAATAACATGATTGATTCGAATAGATCTGCGTTGATTTGCGACCAACTTCAAGTGACTCGGACTCGCACTCGGACAAGCTGAATAAACGAACTTGATAAATTGACTTGAATAAAGTCGAAAAATCAAATTGAATTAAATCGAGGAGTGGTCTTGGATCAACTCGAAAAATCGTCTTGAATTACGGCGGACGCGGTCTGAATGAAGTCGAAGAATCGATTTGGATAAAGTGAAGAATCGACTTCAGACAAATCCCCATTGACGAAGCTCCATAGCCCCAAAACAATAATTACCAAAATAATAATAAACCAAAAAATCGGCTTGAATCAGACTGAAAAATCTACTTGAATCAAGTTGCTATCTACTACATGAAACAGACAAAATTTCGGCGTGAATTACCAAGTTGTAATAAGTTTTTCGGGTTGATTCAAGCCGATGTCGGATTGACACGTTTATACTTGAAATAAACCACATTTCGACTTACATCAGACCCGGAATCCGGATTGGCGTAGTCCGAGTCACTCAGCTTGAATCAAGCAGAAAATCAGTTAGAATCAAGTCGATGTCGACTAGATTCAGTACTTTTTTTGGGTGTAATTCTATCATCTTCAATATGGATTTTAATTGTTGGATTAAAACATCTATAAGTGTAATAGTATGAGTATATATCCTCAGAGATTTTACAACTATTTAGCCACAACGAATATAAATGTTTTCACATTTTTTTCTGTTAGAAGGACAGCCGAGGAATTATTCATCAGAAAAGCATAATCATGGTCTCGTAGGGTTGTCGGTGTAACTTAAATTCTTCTTATTGGAAGCCGGCGTACCGGCACGTCGAGGACGTGGCGGTATTACAATTTCGGTATTATTAATTATTTTCTATTCATTTTTAAATTTCCCAAATGTTATTTCGAAGGAAATAATTGACACAAAGACACGTATTTCCCCGGCGTCTAGACTCATAGCAATCGAAATATATTCAATTATTATTCTTAATCCTCAGTGCAGCTGCTCTTCAAATTATTTTATTACTGTTTTCTCAAGTCCAGAACTAATTCTCGTGAAACTCGACTGGGAAAGACCCTTCGTCTAGACAATTTTGATAATGCTTTCGTTCAATACTCTATTTATTCAAACAAACTCCACATTTTAGGTTTTATGAGTTCAGTCACAATAGCCTTTGAAAATATGTTCAATAATCCTCTCGTACCACTCGACCCCTCCTATTCATCATCTCTCACAGCGGGTTCCAAGTACGTCATCGGACCCACATAGTCATAACCCTCCCCTCTGCCTACCTCTCCCTCAACTCAAGGAAGGCCCCAATTTTCCCCCAATGCAAACTAAACCACACCTCCTACCTCATTTCCACCAATCGCAAATATTGTTAACTTACTCTGATTCGCTCGGCATTACCACCACCGTTTAGCATATAAGCCTCGTACTCGAAAATTATTAGTTAGTTAAAATTCAAATCTCTGACTAGTCACATCTAGCAGAAATCACTGTACAAAAATATATCTTTATTCTCGAATAAACGGAAAATTGTAAAAACTGAAGGTGTATACATCCGATTTATCCAAGTCTCCCAGTATATACCCATCACATCCTCACTCACTCCAATCATTCGAAAAATTCCCCTTTTTCAGCTGCATAAAGAACCTATTCGGCGTGCAGCAGTTAGCCTGATATTGTGTCTGTAGGTTCAGACCTCTGGAATTTACAACTCCAGAGAATTAAAATAATTTCAATATTCAGTGCCTAACAGCGGTTGCTTTCAGATTTTAACAATATTGTGATGTAGAGAAGGGAAATTGATTCATCTGAACCTAGACCAATTTTCCGGTCATATTAGGATCTTTCACATTGTAACATATAATAATCATAGAGTAACTAATAATTTGGTTAATAGAGTTACCGGAAATTTCCAAATTTTGCAGATCAAATAATCGATTGTATTGTATCATATTATTCCAAAAAACTAATCTCATAAGATTGGAGTATCGACCGGACATGAATGCAGTACCAATTCGACTTGAATCGCATCGCAGAATCTGCTTGATTCAAACTGCTTTACCGGTCGGCATATTTTTCAGGGAGACTCCATTCAAGTGGTCGATAAAAGTATAAAAAAAGTCGACCAAATTCATCATTTTTTTTTCGTTAAATTAAAAAATCGTGTTCGTCCCTCGAAATTTGAGGGTCGTTGAACTGATAGTCATAGAAGTTCTGACGATAAAATCATATGTTTTGTGATAAACTTGAAGCAAACGTCGATATAAAACCGATATAAAACCTAAGAAGTTTGCCAGACCGTATTTTTTATTTTCACTAGCACATCACTTTGCTTTTGAATCATCACATACGCATGGAAATGCGCGAAAGATAGATTCATTCTCGTACATGTAAAAAAATCCTCGATTTATCCTGGGAAATGACCAGAACTTTTGTTATTCCCATCAGAATTCCCGCCGAGCAAACAAGACATTTTATTGCCCCCTTTCCTCCGTATTTGACAAGCGAAGGAAAATTTAGACCGTACGGCACCGACTGCAAATCGTTCTCGAGCATTTACTCTGCCAGAAAGAAGTGTGGGAACACCTGCTCATGCATCAGACATTTACGAGGGTGTGAAGACAATGTATGTCTTTCGGATATTACTGGAAATGTAGAGCCACAGGATATACAATATATTTGCATAATGAGAAAACTTACTCATGCAATACTATGGGTGCCGGAATGGGACAATGAGAGATGTGAAGTTCTGCATCGGAAATGGGAAGAAACCTTAATTTTTTCGATTCTGCCAATGCGTTCACACTGTGGAGAAAATTGAAATTACATGAACAATTCAATATTCAATTTAAGGGAATAGAACTTATGAGATTTTAATTTTTAGTTAGAATTCGAGTGAATTGAAGCAGTTTTGAATGGAATTTGCAATTAAGTTCCAGTACTTCATTGAACTTAGCAACTTTTCTTCAACTAACATTTCAGTTTTGTCGAAAATCCATCCCCTTATTTTTTCGGATTTTTCATTGTTGAATACATTTTCTCGGGAATTTCTTCAATGAATAGTGTGAACAATATTTTATTCAATTTCGCACTCGACTCTCGTGGGTCTAACCTCTGATGATCATACAGCAACACTGCAGATGTGTTCCATATAACCTCATAAATACAGTCACTTGAGCGGACCGTTGCCGGACGTCAGGAACACGCGGATTCAAATCACCCAGTATGGCCGGCATACCAATCAAGAAGCTTTTAGTTTGATTGGTTGCACTTATCTATCCGGAAACTTATATTTTTCAATGTCGAAAAAAAAACTAGAGAGTATAACGAACAAAGTCGTATAGGGTTATGTGTATGAGAAAACCCTTCAAGACTGTGAATTACTTAGTGATGCCGCGAGAGACACTTGACGACACAAATCTTTGGACAGATGATCTCAGTCTCAATGAACACGAAAATCTTTGCTCTCATTTCAGTATCGAAATAGGTAGTATCGACTCCTATCGTGATGACTCCAAGTCAATTTATCTGATCTCCGGCTTAAGTTTTTCGTGTTTTTTAATGTAAAAATCTCGGGTTTTGTCCCGCTTGAGGTGAGAGATGAGATAAATTGACCCCGAGTCATCACAAGACGAGTCGATACTACGTAATTCAAGATTGAGACGAGACCAAAAATTTCGGTGTTCACTGAGACTGAGACACTCCCTCTAAAGTATTGTCTCGTGATGTCTCAGGAAATGTCTCGCGGCATCACTAGACCTATTGGATTGAAAGTGGGAGTATACAGCTCTTATGAACGCAATGTGTTAAGGATATTTAGCCAATATCCATTATTCACCATAATTTTGATATTGTCCCAGATCCGAGGTTCATATCTGAGCCATACGTTAGTAATAATCTTAATCCTTCCATCGAGGCTTCCTGATGAGAAATTAATTTCTGAAAAAAATTTCTTATAACAATAAGCTTTGGGAAGAAACGTGTCCTGTGAGCTTTGATCGAGATGTTGCATGGGTTAGATACTGAAGATATTGAAAAAAAAATACAGGTCATTCACTTTGACTACACAGCGAAAAAAAAAAATGTATACAAATATCTGTATAAGACATGAGTAAATTTTTTTGTAGTTAGTAAATATACTTGGTAACAGTAACTTTTTTTCTCTGTGTATGGAGAATGGATCGCCGGCGAAAACAAGTTGGAGACCGGATCATATAAGTGTGATATCTTCCATTAATTTTCGAATTCCTCCCCGAGTCGAATATTAGGACCTGAATTTCCCCTTGAACACCTATGATGAGTAGGAGGACCAGGATGAAGTTAGGGTATATTTACATTCAGAAAGACCCCCGGGTTTCCGCCTGAACGTGCGAATTATTTCCAAATTCCGAGGGTACAGAATGAAAACGGGAGGTGTGTTAAACCAATTTATCGCCTACACCCCCTAAAATGTTTTCCATTCCATCCCTCCTGGAAAAAAACTACAAACCCTTTCGAGGTATTTTTTTTTATTTTTAATTATTAACATGAGAAGTACGGGTGAAACTTAAAGTCATATATAAGGGTCAAAAGTAACGGTCAGAAACTACAGTCAACAATAAGGGTTGGAATTTCAGTAATTTTCACCGCAAACAGAAATGAACAAAATAGTGAGCTACTCAAGCATCCTGGCTATCAGGGTTAATTCAGGGGATTTATGATTCCTTTTCATTCGACAGGAGGAGAAGGGGGAAAAAAGTATCAGTTGAGAAGGGTTTTTACGCCTTTAGGATGAGGCAGGATCATATAAGGAGTTATTCAGGATGTATAGGATGAAGAAAGGAGGAAAAAATATCTCAAGGAGATAATAGGGGGAAATAAGGTCCAGATATACGACTCGGGTCTAAAGGAATTTAAATCTCATTACGAGTCAACAACACAATGCGACAACACAAAATCGACAACAAAAATCGTTTTCTCAGAAAAAAAGTATGAAAACTAAATTTGATTTTGCGCCCAAAAAATACTCTTGGTCTTTTCTATAAGCTCTAGAGAGGATTTCCCCCCCAAAAATTGCCTGCATTGTTTGGATATCTTTAAGAAGGAAAAAGAGCGAATTTTTTAAATGAATTGACACAGATGGTGTTTAAGATCCCAGTTCTACATGAGTCAGATCGAATGAGGAAACAACACACATGCGTATTTGTTGGTCGCAAAAGAAAGAACCTTTAGAATTATGTGACCTTTCCTCATATTCACGTAATAGTTGAATCACCATTTTCAAATCCCATGGATTTTCTCATAAACTCATGACAAAATCAACAAAACATGTGATTTTTCAACAGAAGAACATTTCCAGAATTTAATGCAGAAAATTCAGACAGAAATTTCTAATCGTGTGTGGGTCTTGAACTCAAAAATTGCCTTTGAACATAACGGAAATTGTTGATGAATTGGAAACATTTTTTTCCCGATGATATCATTAACTACATGCTCAGCTGCCAGTCACTCGCTATTCTTATATTCCAAATACTAAATACAAGTATAGGAGAAAAAAAGAATCGATGTGTTTAAAAGAGAATTACCTGCTCCAATTTGAAGATATTAACAAACATGAAAGCAACGTTGGCACGCAAATGCAACCATTGAACTCATAGCTATGCAAAAATTTGTGTTAAATATATCTTCTATATTCCTATCTCGGATTTAATTAACTTCATTTTCAAGGGTCGTTTCTTCCTGTGCTTTATGCAGGGAATCACGTTTATTTAAATATCTATATGCAGCCGCAACCTCACAGTCTCTTTCACATCTGCAATATGTATTGTTTCAACTTGATTCAACTATCCGTTTCATTAAAAAATTCGCTGTCAGTGTAAATTGAGAGCAATTTTCAATGCAAATGAATCCCATAGAACATCAAAAATACACACCGAGCATCGTAGGTCGCTTTCAAAGGATATCATTGGGAACTGGCTGGACTTCGTCAACACCCGTGGGACAATATTGAAATGAAAAAAAAAATGACATCTAGGGTGAAAAACTATTGCACCCAGGTTACGTGAATGAAATATTGATGTCACTTGCATGTTGTATACGGAGTTCATGTGAACATGTGTACGACCAAATACATTCGCTTTTAATGTCACCCGTGTGAGTTTTATTACGTTACAGGTGTTTATGCAGGCATTAGTATATGATGGTTTTAATAACTCTGGGTTATCTGTATTTATTGGATGATGTAGATGATGTCTGATATATTGACATCCCCTTAATGGAATGCAAGCATCTCATCGTATAATTTTGAAGAGAAGTATGGTACATGAGAACCGATGGCAAAAATTCTTAATTTTTTTTCTTAATTTTCGAGGAAATCCCAAGAATTCGTTTTTTACATTAAAGCAGGAAATATAAATAGCGTTCCACATCTTTATGACGTTATAGGAAATGATTGGATGGGATTTGACTGAGGTAGGAAGGGAACCGGGATTATTTTCAATATGAATAACCAGAAAATTTTTACTGAAAAAAATGGAGAGTCCAGAGCAGGATTTGAACCCGGGACCTTCGGATTATTTATCGGGTGCTCAATTTTCAGGGATTTTCAGGGAATTATTTTAAAATTCTTGGAATTTTGAGAATTTTTAAGGAATTCCCTAAAAATTCAGAAGAATCTGGAATTGAAGGAAAGATTTCTCAGAATTTTCTTACCTTTGCGCACGGAAAAAAGGAAACTACGGAAAACCTGAGATCGCAGGTATTTAGTCGGAGATTCGTATGGGCGGAGCGCTTCGCTAGGTATATCCCGTCGTTTTCCTTGCGCAGTGCAAGACAATATTCCGTTCTCTAGCGTTAATTATTAGGAAGTTTAATGGGAAGTCGAATGTTCGGTGAAAAGCTTGAGAATTTCGGAAACATTTCGGAAACCACATTTACGCAAGGCATTATTCTGCACGGACGAAGAAACTAACGAAGGTAACATTAATGGAGACTGGGATAGAAAAGAAAAAATTTCTATTTCGGATTTATAGATATATATCTAGATTTCATGGTATAGCATGGTATACCATGATATACCTATTCCCTACATCATTAATATCTGCTGATGTTGTTGGGGTGATTCGCCTACGATTGAACAATTCTATTATTGACTGTACTGAGAATCCCCTGTCTTTTATGAATTATATTGAGAATCCCCTGTCTTTTCCCTATTTAATGTGAATCATTTACTGATTATCATATGATTCAATTCACAAAACAGCTATGTTTTTATATACGTGGCAAATCGCTCAAACGCCGGCGTTTTACTGCCGAAGCACTCTCTTCGTACGAATCTCAGGCGAAATATCTGCGATCTCAGTATTTCCACCGTTTCTTTTTTTTCCGTGTATTACTTTTTCCAGAATAATTTAACTGGAATTTACAGTTTCCAGGATTTTTCCATGAAACTATGAATTTTCAATGACAAAATTCCTTGAAATTTTGGTGGCAATATTAGTTCAAGTTTCCAGTTTCCAAGTGGAAATTTCAAACAAAAAATGTTTAACAGTGTAGGGGAGGTTGAGGTAAAACGGACACATTTGACTTTTTAAAAAAT
This sequence comes from Diachasma alloeum, assembly GCF_001412515.2. NCBI lineage: Eukaryota > Metazoa > Arthropoda > Insecta > Hymenoptera > Braconidae > Diachasma > Diachasma alloeum. The sequence goes on from NW_021680572.1 coordinate 341,760, forward strand.
GTTAATAAGCGGTTGAAACGGTGATAAAATTGGATAATTTTTTCTTCAATACAAAGAGCAATTCTTTCCCTTTGTGACGAGCTTAAACTGAGCTCAATTGGTCAATTTGTTCCTGAGTTATGAATAATTTTAAAAAAGTCTAAAGGGTCCGCTTTACCCCATCCTCCCCTACGCACATGTGCATCGTCTTTAGGAATATGCAATTCGCGTTGTTTATTATTTGGACTACCCACAATTTATGCTGCCGTCGTCGATGAATAGAAAAGAGAAGAAACAGGAAGCTGAGGGCGTATCTACCTTCTTCATCATGACATACAGCCCTATTTCAGCATAATACCCTTGCCGACCTTGCTATATCCGAAACCAATAGGGGTATCCAACTATCCTCAGTCCGTAAACAAACAAATTACTTGAACCGTGGATGGATAAACTTCTACTGAAAACAATGAAATATTAGTCCATTCTTTGCTTTCCATAATGTTTCTATTCAATTCGGATATGTGGGCATGAAATTATAAGCAGAATGTATGCGTTCCCGGAATAAAAGTGTATTATTCAGACGGCATTGTTGAGTATTGGGATTCAAAATTGATCTTCACAAATGGTGGTTCTGACTAGATATTTTACTTTATTCATTGGAAATGGAAAAATTTATTCACAGTCGGTCGTTGTGGCTGCACGGTAAAGAATTCATATGAAGTTGGATAAGAATAGTGCCATTGTAATTTCGCAGCAGAAAAACTCTTGCTGAATCGAGTAGGGGATTCATATGATATGAGTAAGAATGGTGTAAGAAGTATTTTTCGAAATTTTATGAATTGCAACGTTATTTTTACGTTTCACTCCGCGAACATTTCCACGGAGAACAGTGATTTCTACGAAGCACTATTCATGCATCGCCATTATGTCTCATAACGTCATTTTTAAACGATTTCAAAAGAGACTTTGGAAGCAAACTTTCTTCTTTGTATGGTAAAGTTAAGCCTAGAACTACTTGAACCACGATTTTTCTTGGGGGAGATGCGGCAGAGTATTTTCCACCGAAGAAAATAATTAGAAGCCTTGCTTTTATACACGAGTTCTTAACAATCAAATGCATGTGAAATCCTTGTGGCCGAGTGAGTAGAGAGTCTGTTCTAAGCAGTGAGAGCGATTAACCCTAGTCTGATCACCCTACGCGACCCGGAGGTTTTGTGTTCTGGGGGAATGTGTCATCGTGTTATTTAGGCATTAGTGTTTCCGAATTTACTCTACACTGCCCGGGCGCGTTTATCGAGATTCCGGCAACGTTGCATGATGAGCCATTTTATTTAACATGCATGAAGAAAAAAAATTCTTCTGTTGAAAGTAATTTTTGTTTGAACTATAGAAACTATGTTGTTCCAAAATCAATAACGTATTATACACTTCATTAAAAAGTCAATTTTTTTCCACTTTTCTGGTTGTTAAGTCAATGATAATTAATGAACAATGACACACTACGGCGCTTCCCTCGTATGGTGACTAACCTAGGGTTAAAGGTGCGCATCGTCATTCGATAATGCTCTCCATCATAAATAGAAGTATTCCATAAATGGAATTATTAGCCGATTGTTTATTTACACGGAGAGAATATAAAATAAAAAATTACAATGTAAATATCGTAATCGAGAATACTAAAACAACTTTACAATTTGATTTATCTCAAGAAAATTTTTACGATGTTCAACAGTAAATTTTGAGTGTGACGGATATGGTCCTCAATTACTATGTTCCCATAGTAAAGAATGATTTCATCTTTTTTCCTGTTAGTTTCAATTCAACCACTATTGTTGTAAAATAATATCAAACACACATTATTAACCAGTGAAAGGCAGAAATGAGTTTTTTACTGAAAATTAACGACTTCACCATGTCACGACACGAAATAGATCGTGACATTATTTTTCGAAATGAAGCTTGTAGAAAACAAACGTTGCACACTAATTAATTTACTAGAAACTGGTAAATTTGCAAGGACTTTTAAAATAGATACCTCGACTAAAAATATAAGTATAAAAGATGTTGTACGGAAGTCAATCATGAATACTTCCCTCATTACCACAAAACTCAAGTAATCGAGATAACAAAACACCGCCCGGTGAAAATAAAGATGAGAATTCTCGGAAAAATACACAAAATGCAGAGAATATCCACAAACCAGGGTAAAACCGAAAAGGCCATTACCCCAGCACGTTATAAATAGACACTCGTCACCAACGAATGTCAACAACAGATGCACCATCCTTTTGTCTGATACCGATACAACCGACAACGAGCTAGACGATACGCAGTGCAGAGTCTTTGCAGCTGATGACAGAGATTCTCAACCATCAAATACAAAAAAATTAAACCAAGGTCAAAAACCTCCAGCTCTTTACACGAGCGGGGTGACAATTAAGGATTTTCAGGTAGTGCGGGAAATTTTTTCTGGGTGAAATACGGTCCAGAGTTTACAGAATAGACGAAGAGTACTTTTCATCACACTGTCCGTAAAATGACGTTTACGTGAAGAAAAATTATATTGGTCATTCGGCCGAAAACAACTTTTCTGACTCGTGTGATTGCATTCCTCGGCTTTGCCTCGGTCTGCAAACCCTCGTCATAAAAGTTTTTTTCGGCCTTGTGACGAAAATAGATATTTCTTCATACTCTGATGAAAACCGCCGTTTTATAGACCGTTATTCGGGAGGTAAAGTCGTATTTTACAACGTGGTACCACCCCTATCCCTCCCCGACCAATGAGAGCACAATACATCATTGAACAGTTTGTAAAATTTATTTTACGTAGTTTAGCTACAACTGTACGTAAAATGGATGACGTATTATGCTCCCATTGGTCAACACTGACGTCAAGCGTCCGGGCCACTAGGGGAAAATAGCGCCGCCTCACCATGGTACCAGTGACAAGAACCTCTCAATCGCTAGTCAGCTGATCGAGCATCGGTTATGCGGTTACGTTCATCGAATATCGAAAATAAAAGTAATTTTGTTTATCAAAAAAAATGGAGGACATTGCTGGATAATTCTTAAGTGAAATAATAATTTCTACTGTTTAGTGCTGAGATGTGAAGTTGATATAAGGGTTCCAACAAATTGATTTTCCATTAAATAGGATGATGGAAGTGAAAAATATGTCAAATATTTTCATAAATGAAAACATGACTTAAAACCCTCAAAACAGTATTGAAAATGGAAATAAGTGAGGAGGAATTTTTTCTAATATCGGGGAGAGTCGGGAAAAATGAAACAGTCAAAAAAATGACTGTTTGACGCAATTCAAACAGAAATTTTTTTTTATTAAATCTTTTTTTTCTACTTTTTTTATTCTTGGGAGTGCTTTTTTTGTTTTTATTTATTCAGTGGGAGGGGGTTTCGCCCCCTCCCACTGAAGCATCATTGTGACGAAAATATACAGTTTTAAATGAAAGTGATAGCGGTTTTCATCAGAATGTGAAAACACATAACTTTCGCCACTCGGACGTGATGCACCAGATTACGGTCGAGTGAAAAGCTGCTAGCAGGTGGCGCTGCCGAGATAGTGACTTCTCACTCTGCAGCGCCACCTGATAGTGACTTCTCACTCGACCGTAACCTGGTGTATTACGTCCTTGTGACGAAAATAGATATTTTAGGCACAAAATGAACCTTAGTTTCCGAAAAATTTTCGAGAAACGAATTTTTTTAAAAATGCCATTCAATACATTGCGTCCATAAGAGCTGTATACTCCCACCTTCAATCCAATAGTTCATAGTCATAAAGCGTTTACTTGAACACATAATCGTGTACGATTTTGATTGTTACGAACAAACCCCCCCACCCCCCCGGGAGTCCTGGAGGACTCTCCAGTTTTTTTGTAACATTAAATAATATAAATTTCCGAACATCTGTCAATCGTATTCCAGATTAAGGAATACACATATTCCTGATTGCAGAATATTATACATCACATACAAGAATATGGTTTTTCCGTATATGCTTCTTTCGAAATGGACAATTCTCGCGGCAAAAAGATCACACAACCAATAAACGTTTGAATTGTCACAATCCCCCAAACGCGTCTAGAATTGGTTTTCTCTCGGTGTATTTTCATTGAAATTAATATGATGATCCAGTCGATGAATAACTCATCAACAAGGAGAGATTAGACAAACGCTCAGGAGCTCAGCAGCGCAGTGCATAAACGTTGAGGACTTACATCATTAACCTCTCGAGGATAATCCTCTTGGGTATCTCCATGATAGATACTTCGAGTTGGAGACATCACTCCACCTCAGTCGCAACATCTACCACTCATTAGAAACGCAATAGCCGAGGATTGGATCTTGATACTATTCTCTCTTAATAATTTCATACCAGGAGGATTAAACTAATCGGGGAATTGATCGTTATTGAATTCATAACAACGACAAAGAGGAAGTTCAGATTTGCATTCAAATTCTCTATTCTCCATTTTCTCGTCTTCATTTGTCATTGGATAATCAAATTACATATTATCTGAAGCAGACAAGCGATTTATGTAATAACCCCAGGTCATGATGGATAACAATTGCCTGGCTTTATAAGTGCAGGAAAAAATTATACTCCTCGCGTGACGAACCGCGTCTCTTATCGTTATTGTGCACTAATCAATGCTCATTTTGTATCGAGTTATATATACGATCGATACGAGTTATATATACGAGTTATATATACGATCCCTGAGCATAGCAATATCTACAGAAATACTTTAGATTGTGTATTGCAATGGTGTGCCCTGAAAAACTTACCAACTTGTTCACGTCCATTTATCAGAGAGGGAAGAATGTCATTAAATTCTATCGAGCTAGTTAACGGCTTACCTGAAACATAAAGAGAATAAACTAGTTAGTGCTTTCGGATTACATGCGGACGTTATTCATAGTTATAGATGTAATGCATCAATAGATGAACCACGGGGGATTTTTCCAACTGACGGATAATTATCTCTACAACTTTTTATTTGATCTGGAGTTGATGTTGCAGCGGAACCCAACACGCAGTGAGGACCGTGGGAAAATGTACAGACATTACTTTCCTATGGCTTTCAGCCCTACTCCCCTTATCTCTTGTTTTTTGCAGAAACATTGGTTCATCGAGGTTTGTTTATTACGCCAGGACTATTCTGAAATATTGTTTAATTCCACTGAGTTGAATTTGCTCCTTCCAAATGAGAGACTGAGGTGTTGGATTTCAAAGAAGGAAATCTTATCCAAAAATTATCCTCCGTAATATGACGCAGATTAAGAAACGATCTTGAAACTGTTTTGACTGAGTTTGGTCTGTATCAAATGTTTATGTGATGATGGACGACGCCAAGTAATATAAACAAAAGATGGAATAAAGAATAAAGAGAATATTAGTCATCAGAGGCCCAGAGTAGTGGTCCTTTGGTTCTGGATGTTAGTATCCGAGAGACGGAGGTAGAATTAAGATCGAGGTGCCTCTCCCGAGTGCGATTGCAGAAAGAGTGAAAATTTTATTAATCCAATGTATCGTTATTGACTATCACCCATTATTTCCATTATGAGGCAGATCCAACAGGAAGTTGAGAGTTTTCACTTCAATTTCTGCAAGTAATCTTGAACTTCGCAACAACGATGACTTTAGATGCAACTTTTCTAGATGATGTTACTGCCAGGTCAGCCAACCTCGGGAATTTTCAATGGAATTCTAATTTTCTGTCTGTACGACAATAAACTTATTGAGAATTCGAAAAATTCAAGGCACCATAACTTTGGATTTTGAATCCAATCCTGAAAATCAATGCAAACTGATATCCAATTTGCTATCGCTGAAATTGCTATGATCGCTTGACATGAAAAGCAAATTTTTATTTATTCATTTATTTATTTAAGAAATGTCTGAGGATTTCTCACGAAATTTTCGGTCCGAGTTCCATCTGAAGTATTACAAATTTCTATGCTTATACTGCCTAGTTTTTGACACCGTTAGGATCTTTGCGTACAGGGAGACAGCCGGGTGGTCATCAGAAAGAAACCGACGTTTTTATAACCACTAGAAACGTATTCACTCAGAACCATTACACTTCTCGTAAACAAAATGCGAGGCGGAAGTTGACTGAATTCAACCTAGGAAAAGCAGTCGTCCACCTACAAATGTAGGAGATTCTTACTTTTCCTTCATATTGGAGTATAAAGGGTCAAATCCGCGATACAATATTCATTCATTGACCGATGATTACAAAAATAGTATTCTATGGAAATAAATAGAAGCCATTGCGTTTCTGTGCCAATGTAACGTCTTATGAAAATGAGTCACATTTATAATTATTGGAAACAATATGTTTTGGACTAATTGGAACATTATTGTCAAAAACCGTACACTATTCGAAAAAAAATCAAAATTTCATGGCCAACTGGGTAGTAATTTTGAGGAGAGTGGCATTAAGTTTGATTTGAAGACGAAAAAAATCAGGAAATTAAAGATTTAAAACAGTCCAATATATTTAAAATTTTTGAGCATCAGGAAAACGAGTATTTCTTACTTTCTTACAATTTAGGATTCTTGATTTTAGTACCCAATGGTTGTTGATTCTTATGGTTGTCGATATCATGGTTCTGAATTTCAGTACCGTGGAAACCAGTAACTATTTTTCTCCGTGCAAGGACTGTCAAATTGAAAATTCACTGACATTACATTGCATAATGACACTACCCAATAATATTTTTCATACTCATTGAAATGGTACCACATTTGACCCCAAGGATGTAATCCGAGACTGCACCAAAATGAAAACTACTTCTTTCATCAAATTAACTCCACAAGGCATTACAGTAGGATTCACCAGACAGGTAACGACGATTTCAACGACTGTATCCTTTTCCCTCAGTTAAACAAGATTGCAGGAAGCAATCAGTGAATTCCAGGATATTACTAAAACGAATATACTATCTCATTTTAGTTGTTCTCAGTGCGCTTTTACTACACGTCCGTCGGGATGATGTTTAATTTCTGCTATCGTCAATAATAATTTCCGTACAGCTATTTTTCAAATGAGTGGACAATATTGAATGAATGGTATTGAAGAACAAATAACTCGAAGTGTAAAAATTTAGAGTGGCTCCAGGATTTTCGAGAGCATTCAATGATTACGTCACGTTTTCTTTTTAAATTTTTGACCTGATCATAAACATGAGACCCACCTGGCATATTACATCAGGATATCAAGACCTCCCTCGATGAATGTGAAAACTCAAATGATAAAATAGGAATTAAAAAGAAAAATAAGGAAGAAATCAAATACAAGGGCCGTCAACTATTTTCTCTATTTAATGTTAATAAATACACATAACTCATCACATTATCATCGCAGCATTAGGAATTATAACTGACGACTGCGTAATGCGCGACACCTAGTGATGATGATTGTATTCTTCATCTCCAACCATCTTCGAAAAAGAGATAAGAAAAGTTTTTATTTCATTTTTTTCTTTGATTAAGGATATCCAAGTACTTCGTTCAAATTGGCAACTTTTTTTCAAGCAAGATTTTAGTTTTGTCGAAAATCTTGCCGTCCCCATACTTTTTCGGATTTTTCATTATTGAATACATTTTTTCGGGAATTTCTTCAATGAATATTGTGAACAATATTTTATTCAATTTCATACTTGACTCTCGTTGGTCTAACCTCTAATGATCATACGGCAACACTGCACATATGTTGTATATAACCTCGTAAATTCGGTTCGAGTAGTCACTTGAGCGGACTGTTGCCAGACGTTAGGAACGCACGGATTCAAACCA
>NW_021680572.1:351059-386330 GCF_001412515.2 Diachasma alloeum
GTCACAACATCCCCCCCCCTTAATCGCGTGATGTAATTGTTGAATGCTTCCTTTGATATATTGTTTTATAATTTTGATAATTGTTTTACTGAATGTTCGGATACTTCTTTCAAATTTTTGTCAAGTAAAATGTCCACTAGAATTTCAATGATTTTAATTATTGAAGAGCCATAATATTATGATGAAATCAATGGAAGCGATAACGTCCGGTTTTATTATTCCATGGCAATTGATAAAAATTTCGAAAATTCAGGATAATTTGGTGCTGAATATTCATGTTTTAATTGCAAACTCAAGTAAGTTCGGGAATGCTTGTCTTTTTTCTGTTCAAAACTATGGAATTTTATTTGATTTTCCAGGAGATTTGGAACGCTAGTCGGTTCTTAAGGTGTCTGAAATCCTGGTTAGTTCTGTTTGGTAATTGTACCAAGTTATATAAGAATTAGGGGGCTACACCCCATGCTCGCTCCGCTCGCACAATCCCCACATAACCTACATATGACCCGCATCATCCTTATTCTGACCCTTGTGACCCTTAATCTCATCCTCGTGACCTTTATTCTAACCCTCATGATCTTTAACCTCACCCTGGTCACACTTAATCGCACCCTCGCCACTCTTATTTTGTCTCTCGTGACCCTCATTTTGACCCTTTTGCCCCTTATTCTAACTTTTGTGATCCTTATTCTTATTTAAGTACCCTCGTGACCCTTATTTTGAGCCATGTGACCCTTAATTTTGGAGTCTCAATTTCAAGTACCAAATGTTCATCACCAGAAGTTTTATAATATAGCGAGATTCCATATCCATACAAATAATATCTATTGTTTACAGTAGAATGTAACTTAGAGGCTAACAAACGCATTTATCAACGGCTTTCGTTATCAGATATTCACCGAAGTTTATGTAACAAATTCCCCTCAAGATTTGTCAATAGATTGTGTCAGAAGTGGGGATTGGAATACCATCAATCCGGATTTCAAACTACGATTCATATTTGTTACCCGCGTATACTGCTATCGCAGTTTCGTCAGCAGTGTCAGCGAAACCTCTACGATATATGATGATAGCTGTATAGATTTTTTTCCCGCAATACAAATTCACCCATCAACGGGAAATAGTTCAATTGTAATGAAAGCCACTACATTACAACTATTATATATCAAATTTAATATCTGTTAGATGTAGTGGATTGAGAAATAATGGCCTGAGAAAACAATACGATTTTCAATTACGATGCAGAGATTTAAACGCTCCGGAGAAGATAATTTTCATATTGTATTGTCTCCATTCATACCAGTAATTAGTTCATAACGCCACTCGTTGATTAGTTTGTGAAGATGGATGACTGGACGATTAATATCAACTAACTGTCGCACCTACTACTGTCACCACTGTCGCCGACGAGATATTGAGCCATGAAAATCCCGCCTCACATTCGCGCACAGTCTTTCTCATAAATGATTTGATCTCACAGTTGATTAGTTCTGTTGTTTGACCACGTGGTGTTTATCAATTTCAGATTTTGTTGAATCGCTCTATATAATCATGAGATGAAATAATACGTAGAGAATAAAAATTCCGAATTTCCACACCGAGAGAAAAATTTCCTTAGATGAAGATATATGTACTTGGGAGAAGTAAATTATTTTCAATGGCTTAATTCTCAGAATATTAGCGCTTCACGGAAGTCGAATAAATTATCATGTATCGCTATCGTTCGGCGTGACATTCCGAGGGGAACTTGCTTCAAGCGAGCCTGAGATTTCATCCGGTCTTGATATGTCGGTGTCAGATCCGAGTGAGAAATTAATTTCTGAATATCACTTCTTATAACATTACGCTTACAGAAGAAATGTAACCGTGTGAGCTTTGATCAAGATGTTTCATGGGACACTCTAGATATTGAAAAAAACCACAAGCTATTTACTTTAGACTATGGAGAATCTATCGTCGGCGAGAAGAAGAAGGGGACCGGGGTATCACGTCTTTTCAACTAGGCGACTTTTCAACTACGATGTTTCAACTACGACATTTCAACTGTGATATTTCATCTTTTGTCTTTTCAACTACTCAATTTTAACTACGACATTTCAACTGCTTTATTTTTTAATTACTGCAGTTTTGTTGAATTTGCCAAAATTGTTAACTTTTCATTTTCATTTATTCTTTTTACTTTTTTCTTTTTTTTAAACACACTTTTAGGGACATATAATCCAAGGACTCAATGTAATTTAATAATAAATATCATGCAAATATTTTTAATCAAAAATTTACAAATGATCTATTTACAATATTGTTTTTTGTTTATTCGAAGAATATTTTTCGAAGGATGTGAACCTTTTTAATTTCGCAAAGTGTCTTTTCCATCTTATTTGTTTGATAGTTGACATTTGAAGAAAATTCGGGATTGATTTACTGAGAATATCATAGTTTTATCGTGTATTTTAATTCTAGTAGTTGGAATGTCGTAGTCAAAATGTAATGAGTTGAAAAAGTTTTTTCATTGCTCAAGCCCAAAAAGGGCTCTTTTACCGACGGTAGTTAAGCATGAGAAGTAGGTCTTTTTACCGTTGAGCAGTATAAAAGTGAGAAATGCACTACTTAGGAGTGAAAAAGTGAGAATTGCACTCCTTAGGACTGAAAAACGTGTGGCGCCACCCCAGCNGGGGGGGGCTCCGCCTTCGGCGGCCTCGTCTCCGACTCACGTGCCTCGTGCGCCTGTACTCCACCAGCGTTGAATTCAGCACTTCTCCGCCTTAGCACGTAATATACTATAGGTGAAAAGTCGATAGTTGAAATGTCGCCTAGTTGAAAAGACATGCATTCGGGGACCGGGCCATATAAGCCTGATATCTTCCATTCATTTTCGATATCCTTAAAAAAAATTTTGACCGCCATTACGAGTTGAACAACGCGCCAACACCACACAACAGCTGATCGGTCGGTAGGGTCGGTGACGATAATTCAGTGCTGGAAGCATATGGACACGTATGACACACAAACATTCGTCTCACTGTTACAATCCCACTACTAGCCGAAGCGTGGGATGTTGCCTGATCAAAATGCGACTTTTACCACTGTAGTCACAAGTCCTCCATTATTAATGAACATTTTCTTTAATTATTATTTTGGAGACCGGAAAAGTACACCATAACACTTCTAATTTGATGAGAAAAATAATTTATATCATGAATATTTTATTGAGTCCATTTTATTTTTCCTTTCAACTGAGTTGTCCACGTGATACGTTAAGCATCCTTAAATTCAATAACTTTTTTCGACGCTAGGAAAAAATGTCGAACGCACAAATTGTCGAATGAGAATGCAAAGGTGCCGCCCTCTGGCGGCGATGCACTGAAATGTAGGATGGTAAAAAAGGGTTTTAAAGTAAAAAATGAGTAAATAAATATGAAAAAATCATTTTCGGGTGCAATTCATGATTTAAAACCCTTTTAATGAGTATNGATCCCCCCCACTACACCGCAGCTCGGGTTATAATTTTCCACGGGGAATAATCATGTTTCTAGAGTCTGGGATGCATCTCTTGTGAAATCCACGTGGTCACGATGACCTCTGGATATTTAAACTATCCCCAGGTCACTCTGAAACATTCTTTGAGTGAATTCTCGGGGAATAAACATGTCCTTGGCAACTCTGGAGCATGTACTTTGAAATCCACGGGGTCCCGATGACCACTGGATTTTCAAACCACTCCCCAAGTCATTCTTACGCTTTTTTCAATAATTCCACGGGGAATAAACGTGTCCTTGAAGACTCTGAAGCATGTACTTCAAAATCTCCGGGATNGTTCCGATGACCACTGGATTTCCAAACCATGCACCAAGTCCCTCTTATGCATTTTTTAAATAATTTCCCGGGAAATAAACGTGTTTTTGGAACCTTTGGAGCGTGTATTTCGAAATCCTCGGGGTTCCTCGATAAATCATTAAAAAAATGTATAGGAGGGACTTGGCGCGTTATTTGGAAATCCAGTGGTCATTGGAACTCCGAGGATTTGGAAATACACGCTCCAAAGGTTCCAAAAACACGTTTATTCCCCGAGGAATTATTCAAAAAATGTATAGGAGGGACTTGGTGCATGATTTGGAAATCCAGTGGTCATCGGGACCCAGGTGATTTCGAAATACATGCTCCAGAGATTCCAAAAACACATTTATCCCCAGAGGAATTAATCAAAAAATGTGTAAGAGGGACTTGGTGCGTGATTTGGGAATCCGGTGGTCATCGGGATCCCGGGGATTTCGAAGTACATGCTCCAGAGTCTTCAAGGACACGTTTATTCCCCGTGGAATTATTGAAAAAAGCGTAAGAATGACTTGGGGGGTGGTTTGAAAATCCAGTGGTCATCGGGACCCCGTGGATTTCAAAGTACATGCTCCAGAGTTGCCAAGGACATGTTTATTCCCCGAGAATTCATTCAAAGAATGTTTAAGAGTGACCTGGGGATGGTTTAAATATCCAGAGGTCATCGTGACCACGTGGATTTCACAAAAGATGCATCCCAGACTCCAGAAACATGATTATTCCCCGTGGAAAATTATAACCCGAACTGCAGTGTAGTGGGGGGGCATCCGGAGCATCCTCGAAGATGCCCAATACTCATTAAAAGGGTTTTAAATCATGAATTGCACCCGAAAATTATTTTTTCATATTTATTTACTCATTTTTTACTTTAAAACCCTTTTTTACCATCCTACAACATTTCAGTGCATCGCCGCCAGATGGCGGCTCCTTCGCATTCTCATTCGACAATTTGTGCGTTCGACATTTCTTCCTAGCGTCCTTTTTTCCCTACGTTCATCTTGCAATGAAGCGATAGTTACGGATTTTTATGATGTATTACAATATTTCTTCTGATCACAAAGATCAATTACCGAACCCCTAGGGACCATTTACGTAAGAATTTACTATAAAAAAATATGAACAATCGTCTCTTCATTAATTGTTCGCAATGTGTTGAAGATGAAGTTTGTAACGAAGCATAACATGTTGGATATGATTTTCTACAAAATGTTTCACGCACTTTCCTGACCATCAACGAAATAATGAAAGGCATTATTGTGATATAATTTTATTATTGCAAAAATTTTATTTTTATCTCAATCATTTCATTCACGAAGTTTGCCTGTGGCTTCAATATCCCTGATACACGTACCTTTCTTCCATTCATTGAGCAGATCGCCGATATTGATATTGAGACCATTTGGAAATTTACGACATCCAATACGGAAATAATGAAGCACGGCAGGTAGTGTCCACCATTGCTAGATTCAGCAGTGGAAATTAATTGCAAAAAATTCGATACAGGATATGCATTTTATTGTACAAAATGGGTAAAAATAATCTTTCAAAAGGACAATGGCAACAAAAAATCCATCATCATTTCAATATGGAAATTGGCGAGGGCGTTGCGTATATTAAAAAATACTCAACTATTGCAGAGACAAAATTGTTACGTGAAAAAAAAATGTAGATTTATGGGACTCCCCTTTTGGGATGATAATTGAATAGCACGCTGGAGAATAAATTTTGTGGTTAAAACAGGCGATGGGACTATGAAAAATTGTTGCTATCTCCCCTTCACCCGTTTTTATCGGCCGACTAACCGAAACAAAACGAATGCATTTTTTTCCCTCCCGATGTTACAATAAAATTGTGCTATCAGCCTGAATTGCCAGAGTGCCGTCTATTCAAAAATCCATCAGCATAGATTGGAATTATTGGAATTTTTTCAACTGATGACGAGATAATCGTCATATTGTGTTGAAGTATCAGAGGGATCGGATTTTTCATCTTTTGTTTTTTGTATTCTCTTCTCATTTAACATGCATCCGGGAGTTTCGGAATTGTTGGAGATCTGGAGATCCCCTGGAGCCCTCTTACACGTGACTCATCCCTTTACTTTCGCTAATTTTAGGATTCATTTACATTTTGATTGTACCCGACTTGGAATTGCGTGAGTTTGAATATGTTGAGGGTAATTGAGGATGAGAGAAGACATTCAATTTTCATCAAGAAAGGTTAAATGGAATGAGGACGCAAAAGAACTGAAGATGATTCCTACGGAAAATTCTTCAGGTCTAGAGAAGCGGAATGATAATCATGAACAATTGAGTACAGATTGAAATTATTATTTTGTAATCATAATTAATATCAGTGAGATTGGAAAAAAAATCTGCCCAGCAACTGTATGTACAAAAAACATTTGTAATTTCAAGTTAAGAATGTTTAACCTATCAGGTGGACAACTGAGTTCAAAAGAAAAATAAAATTGACCAAACAAATCATTCATGTTACAAATTATTTTTCTCATCAAATTAGAAGTGTTATGGCTTATTTTTCCGGCTTTAAAAATAATAATTAAAGAAACTGTTTATATTATAAATCATAGGGAGGACTTGTCACTGCGGTGGTAACAGTCGAATTTTGATCGGGCAACATCGCACGCTTCGGCTAGTAGTGGGGTTGTAACAGTGAGCTGATTATTTGTGTGTTATACGTGTCCATATGCTTCCAACACTGAACTATCGCCACCGACTTTACCGACCCCGATCAGCTGTTGTGTGGCGTTGTCGCGTTATTCGACTCGTAATGGCGGTCAAATTTTTTTAGAGAAATTCGAAAATCAATCGAAGATATCAGGCTTGTATGGCCCGGTTCCCCAATTGTTTTCCCCGGCGATAGATTCTCCATAGCCTAAAGAAAATGGCTTATGGTTTTCCTTTAATTTCTTGAGTGTGTAATCCATGCAACGTCTCCATGAAAGCCTACATGGTCACGTTTCTTCCCTAAGCGTAATGTTACAACAAGGGATTTTCAGAAGTCAATTTCTCACTCGGATACCCCGATGGAAAGATTAAGGTTATTACTAACGTATGACTCAAATATGAACCTGTCATATGAGACAATATTAAAATTATGCTGAATAATATGGATTTTGGCTAAACCTCTTTGAAAATACTAAATGGTGATACGCTAAATTAGTAACGGACGCAATGTATTATTTACGTGTATGAAACAATCGCAGACGGGAAAGAGTAGAAGACAAACAGATGACAATGATGAGAGCGATTGGGACGCAAGTAAAAACACCTTGCATTAAGGGGCGGCGGGTTGAAGACTTGGAAACAATGAAAAAAATATGATTTGCAAACCAAATGGAAAATAATAAAAGTATTGAAAAATAGTGGACTACACTTCGTTATTTTTTCGATACAATCAATATTCTCCGTAAAATTTACACCGAGTGACTAGAAGATTCGTACCGATGTTTAAATTTCGCGCCACTGAGGTTGAGAGCGCTATTGCCATATGTCATGATGAAGTGAACGAAAAACCACAGAAATCGATGATTTAGGGGTCTATTTTTTAGTATATCTCGGTAAATATGTCTAGAACAGGGTTAAAAGTTGCTTGAAAGTGAAATAAAAAAAAAATCTTCGAATTTAAAGTGCGATAACCTCAGCTTTACAGCTGGAGAGGGTACAAAAACATTGAAAATTCATCATTTTTTTCGCGACCGCAAGATCTGGGAAAATTTTGGGAAAATTCCCAGTGATGTAGCATACTCAGATACTGTTTCCCTGAATTTTTCATTTTTTTCCATTATTGTGCCTTTTCAGATGAAATACCTTGGAAATTAGTACCGAAAAATATTGACCGGGCTGTTTCAATGGGATTTTTTTCACTCTTGTGGTTGGCAAGTCCTCGTCTTCGGTTCGAACGCCAACTCCAAATGGATGAAGAACACTATGACAACAGCCCAGAAATCTACTATTTTCTCCGCCCGACTGAATGAAAGCACAATAGAAAAATTGTAGTGGATTTAAAGTCCGGATTTGCGTAGAGGGTTTCGTCGGACGTATACATACAAGAATAATCGATGAATATGCGATGGATATACGATGGCGGAATACAGCGCATAGTACAAATTTGTCATGCGAACCACCCACGTTACGAAAAACACTTTACCGACGCATATCAAACAACATTTTTCATTAAAATGGGAATCCATTATGTGGATGGAAAATGTTCACGTAAGGGAGGCCACTTTACACATGATGTGATTGAAATTAATTGAATCTAGTGAGAGGGAAATCGTCGTAGTATGGTATCAGGAAGAATGTTCCCGGTGAATATTCAGCCATTCGCTCCTGCCGAAAAGGGAAAGCAATTTGGAGAGCTTGAAACGAAAAATTACTCGGAGCGGTTGGTGTAGTTAAGGTAGGATATTCATTCTTCTGAAATGCAAGCTAGAAAGATTCTGAATGCTCTCCTAATTCATTGAATTCCAGGTAGAAAAAATGTGGATCTCTAATTCGGAGAGGAACGTCGAGGTTTTTTCAGAATCTCAATGTTCATTACTAAAATATAATTTTCTCTTTTTGGATGTAGACCGAAATCTTTCTTCTCTGTTTCATGAATATGTGATGGACAATGACTAGTTCCGACGAAAAATGGGATGAGTCAATTACATTTTTCCTGGGGAGGAATAATATTCCATTTTAGGTCTGACTAGGGAGCTTCGTCTCCTGCTTACTTCGCTCGCCAACCCTGGAGAACTTCGCCCCCCGTTTGCTTTGCTCCCTCCCCCCCTTCGCCTTGGGTATGTTTATATTGTATAATCTTAACAGATTTTGGATAACTCATATCAGTGATAGGCATTTTCAACACACTCGATTCATCTGAGAAATAATAAAAAAAAAACATCACGCTCTGAACACTGTACGATCAGCATTTCTCAACTATCGTATTCATAGTGATGCCGTGAGACATTTCACAAGACATCACGAGACAAAACTTTGAAGAGATGATCTCGGTCTCAATGAGCATGGAACTCTTTGCTCTCGTCTCAGTCTCGAAATACGCAGCATCGACTCCTCTCGTGATGACTTCGGGTCACTTTATCTCATCTCCGTTTCCAGTTTTTCCAGTTTTTTATATGTCGAAAACCGATACGAGATAAACCGAGACAAAAACTGAGATTTTACATTGAAAAACACGAAAAATTGGAGACCGAGATGAGATAAATTGACTTGGAGTCATCACGAGAGGAGTCGATACTGCGTATTTCGAGACTGAGACGAGAACAAAGGTTTCCATGTTCATTGAGACCGAGATCATCTCTCCAAAGTTTTGTTTCGTAATGAGTCTCGCGGCATTACTACGTATTCACAAGAAGGGCTCCACTCCACGCTTTTCCTAGTGAGATGCGACCACTCTAAATTTCTCATTTTTGCTCATTTTTCACCCCCATATAAGCCCCATATGACGCTGATGTCCCTTGTGACCCTCGTGACTCTTATTTTGACTCTTGTGATCGTCACGATTCGTTATTTCTGACCCTTAATTTTTAAGTCTTAATTTCGAGTTTCATCACCAGAAGTTGATTTCGATTTTAATATTATAACGATAATTTTCATTCCATTCATTGCACAGCAGAATTTCCCAGTATTTTTTTCATCGTTATTTCTTTTCAATTAAAAACTAAAACAATATTCATCAAATTCGCACCATTTGCCCCGAGAATGCACCCATTTAAATTGAGTAAAACTCCTGGTTCGAAATTTCCCTGTTCATTTAAACATTTTTTTTATTGCAATGCAAATATTTCAATTATATCAAATAAATGATTGATCCAGTTCATATAAATGCTTACAGTTAAATAAACGATTTACTTCATTCAAATGAAGAAATATGACATGTTAATACATTGGCATTTTTCGCCATCTGAACAATGGGTTGGTCTCAACCTAATGGAGTTTTTGTTCTAATTAAAGTGAACCTTGTGTGTATTCAAAAAAATGTTTGTGATGTTAACGAAAATGTCAATGACAATCGAGATTGAACTTCAGTAAAAACTTTTTAACATGCTTAACAAAAAAATAGTACTTCCAGAAAAATGATTTATTTGAATCAAATAAATAAGGTTATTCAAATAGTAGGAAATTATTTTTTTTCCAAATTCAATAACAATTATTATTCGAAATGTTGTTTACATTGAATAAATGTTTTTTTACTATTTATAAATATTTATTTGATACCAATAATTTGCTATCACTTTGGGATGGTAATAAACTCAAAAAAGATTGAACGAAGAACATTTCATAATAATTAGGGGCTGTATATATATCCACTAAGGTATTTCTGTTCCATGGTTTCATTATCAGAGACACGATGGTGAAAGACGGTCGTGTATAGTGGAGTGAAAAGTGTAATGAAAAATTGAATCAGAATGATTCTAGAGAGTTCAAATCGTCCACATTTCATGTATTCTGGATTACGTTCATACGATCTTTTGCCCCTAGCCCTCGAATATTGTTGAAACACATGTCATTTTCTCAAAATAAGAAAACTATTCATTTTAAATGAATCAATTGTTTGTTCGATTCAAAAAAATCATTTGAAATAAGTAAATCGTATGTTAAATTTAATGAAATCCTTCTTCTTGAAAACCAATAAATAAGTTTATTTATTAGTAACAACAATATTCTTGGAATAAGTAAAAAAAATTCAAATGAAGATTTTTATTTGATGCAAAAGAATCATTTCTCTGGGTGTATGTGATATTCACGTGCAGAAAAAAACATTGATGAACCAATTAAAGTGACCCTAAATATTCACCTGATACTAGAATTCCGTAATATTCCCTTATTCTAACAGAGTCCATTTCCCTACAAATGTAGGTGGAAAAGTTGTTCCCCGGAGTATATATTCCTGATTTAGTGCGCGAGTAAGACTTGTTTATGCCACACACTGCGAAACGAAGTTATCCAACAGTAGTTTGAAATGGATTCGGTCAAACCCAGCAACTCCATCACATCCATAATTAGATTCTTTGGGGCTTGTGGAATTGGTTATGTCGATGCTTGTCCTCCAGTTTCATAGTGTATACCTTGACATTAGAGATGAGCCCTATAGTGATATAATGTATTTTAGTTATACATGAGTTGTGCATTGCATCGAAACTCCAGTGGATATTCGTAACCGGACTTATGCCAATATCTAATCTCTATGGCTGCAATGTGATATAGGGATTTATTGGATCTCGTCGGTATTCGCACGTGATTCGAGGAAAATTTCCTGCATAATTCATACCCAAGGCTTATTTACTACGAGTTCTAGATGAAACCCACATAGTTCTGGATTGAATTATATCATGTTACTTTACATGTCCTTCGAACTTCTACCACTGTCACTTTTGGAGGGGAAATATCACTAAGTGAATGAAGCAAATAAAGGAAATAATAATTAAAGGGTCAACCACAGTTACCAAAAATCAGAAGTATCTCCTGTGGGAATTCACCGGATGAATGATATTAGGAATGTGCAAAATTTTTTGACTTCTTTTAAAAACAAATAATTAATCAGTATTGAATAAACAGAATAATCAATGTTTTTAAACATATTTCTCTCATTCTCTATAACATTCAGTCATCCGTAGAATGTCAGGCGATTAAGGAAGGGAAGGAATTCTATAATTTGTGACGATTCGTGACAAGTATTGTATTTCAGAACCAAAGTCCTTTGATTTAATGACTCAGAACTAGGACTTCGTTCTCTGATTCTCAGAGAAAATTTTCTTGGAATCAGTGAAACTGTCCCTGAAATCCAGAATAGTTTGCTCTCTGGATTTTCGTACTGCAGAAAAGGGAAATCCGGAGATTGTTACTGGAAACCAGTAACTTATTTCCTCTGCGTACGATTCAACAAAAACAAATGATTAAAAATGTTAATTCAAAAACTTTGTGACCAGATAAACAGATTAATATCACCTGGTTGTATATCAGCATCGGAATTAATTGCATCTGGACAAAAAACGATGACTGACCAGCGAATGATAAATTAAATCCCGGAACGCAAAGAAAACTTCAAATAGAATGTGATAAACCATGGTAAACCATTTTTCCGAGTCTATTGGGTCTATTAAAGCACCTTGTTATTCCCGATTGCAATTAGCGGGTACTCGGCGAATTTGAAATAGTACGTTACACTGTAACGACAGCCGAGGAAATACGCCTGAATCGTTTGAAAACACCAATATCCCAAGGGTATTTTATGATGAACTCGGGCAAACTAAAATTGTTCATCGTTCAAGCGTTTAGTGGATTGCCAGGGTTACTGTACACCACAAGCAGCACGGGAAGTAGCAGCAACGAAAGTTTATCCAGTGGCATTAAAACTTTAGGAATGGAGGGGAGTCGGGAGACTCTTCAGCTTACCTACTTCCACTATGATGCAAACATCAAACCCTTCGGCTATATGACGTAGCTCTAATGGACCACACAAAATGTTTATTTTATCGGTCATTAATCAGTGATGTTTTTCTATGAAGATTCAATGGGAATTCCAAATTCAACATTAAGTGTATGTGTTCAATGAAAAAAATTAATAAATAAGTCTTCATACTACTAGGGTGTTCACTAATTCCCAAAGATCAGGACTGTTATTTATTCATGAATTGAGACATTAAGGATATCCAAGTACTTTATTCAAATTAACAACATTTTTTCAAGCGAGATTTCAGTTTTGCCAAAAAACTTGCCGTCTCCATACTATTTCGGATTTTTCATTGGTAATTAAATTGTTTGAGAAATTTCTTTAAAGAATATTGTGATCAATCAGGAGATGTGATAGTGTCTCTGGCCGAGTGGGAGCCGAACAGAGTCTACCGCACTCCTATTCGGCCAAAATGAGCTCCGTAAACTTCAATTCAAGAAAACGCGATAAAATTGTTTTTTTCACGAAAAATTTCCATTGTCTCTTGATTGAGTTCGGAATTGTCTCCGATTTCATAAACAAAAAATCTTAAATTATTTACGAAGACACGCGCATGTACAAATAAAAATTGAATTCAATACAGATTTTATTAATTCACAAAGTTCAGTGGTTCTACAATCCCGAGTCGAATATTTTATCCTATTCCAATCTGCCTGAGACTACTATGATTTATTAAAGACTAGGTGATCCGGCAAGGCCTAAATAGTATTTATCAGAATTTCTCTAAAACTTCAATACTCTTAAATAGTCCTGATAATCTTAAGAACTACTGAGTAAGCTTCTTGAATCTTATCATGCCCTATTTATCAGGAAAAAGTGGTCGTAAGTCCCCTCAATTATGATTCGTGTAATCAATAATTAATCAGAATCAATACAAATCTTTGAAAAAATGTGTAAAATAACAATTACGAAATAATACATTACTATACATATATTTTTTTAAACTTCAATTTTTTCAACTGTAAACAGACTATATAGTTGGGTAAAAAAATATATATACAATAGTATACATGTATATAGTACATAATACATCCTTAAAAATGAAAAAGAACGAAAAAAGCAAAAGACAAACGAAGAAGACGAAGAGGATGATTATGACGATTCCGCATAAATTATTCAACAATTGAATTGTGAAAAACTGTTGAAACTATTCATTTTTCTTGGATTATTACTGAGATAAACCTTAATGAGAGTGAAAAACGGTAAGGTTTTACTATTCTGGTACCCATGGAAAACAATAGGCGCGCGAAGCGCCCTGTTCTAGTCGAACAAAAAATAGGAAGATTGATTCGAGTAATTGCTATAGAAAATATCTCAAGAGAATAATTTGTATAAAACAATCAAATTTCTAATGATTCTTCCTACAAAATGTTCTCTATAGTAAAAAATCGTGTAATGTCCGACACTTTTTAAGAGAATCGAGGAAAAAATGGATAGAATTTCTTATAAAGATCCATAATTTTCTAGCATAGTCGATAGGTTTTCTATACAATTTTTTCGCATCTCTAAATTTTCTAATGATGAAGAAGTCAAAATTTGTCTTTTTTGTGAAGGATTCTGTCCGGCGAAAAGCTCATGGAAATTATTAACTTTGAATGAAACTCCTGGCGGTGATTTCGTAGATTAGTAAACTCTCGCTGAGGAAAGCATCTTGATAGACTATTGTCATATAAGAAATTCAGAAAACATGTATTCAGCAATCGAGTTGCAGTTTATCCTTTTATTGTGTCCTCTTATGCCACAAATAAGTTATCTATGTTTAAAAGAAATCTCAGAGAAAACGAAGAAAAACATTTCTTTTGAAAAGTCTTTATGAAAAATGAAAATATTTTTACACCTTCTGTAACAAAATAATTGTTATTGAATGACAAAATAAGGTTTATTCGACCTCTTTGGTAGAATCACTGCAGCGATCAATGAAAATTCGAAAAATTAGTCTTCTGATGAATAATGCCATAAATAAAGCGCATGGAGTCAGTTTCACCTTTACAGCAGCATTTTCTGGGCTATTCCTCGTCATCTAGAAAAATAATAGGTATTTATTAATGACAGAAGATGAAATATTCCGAGGAGTTGACACCAAAAATGGAAACAACAGAATCCTTTTTCCACAGAGACATTTTGACACTTACCCTGCATCCATTCACTCTACGTCTTGCTTATTCACCGGTAATCCAATGTAAAGTTGATCTTCTATATCCATATGGATCCACACGGCATCGAGGGATCCAACATCTACTGCTTTGATATTCTCGGTTATATTTACGCAGGAGTGAAGCCGTAGAATATGTGTGCACATTCCCTCTGGCTAAAAATACGTCGTCTGTATTAATTTCATTCATAATTGCAATATGTGCATTTACACATCTACAATTAGCTTCACAATGACATTCTGGGACTAATCTTACGAAGAAGTTGTATCTAAATGCCACGTGCCATGGACTAGTTTTACGAACTTTCCGTTCAAATCCTCATACTGGAAGCAGAAGTAGACCCACAATGGTCCCAAATTGAACACTTTATCGGGTAGATGTAATAATTGATGGATGTTTATACTGCAGAAACGGAGTCCGTATAAATGTTCAAACTGCCGAACCCATTTGTACAAAAAGTCCTTGGCTATTCGAAACATTTGAAGAATGACAGTATCGTGGTTTAACAATGATATGGCTACTACGAGCAGAACGTATTGCTCTAGATAATTATTTCTCATCATACTTTCCAAAGCTGGGATGGATTAATGGAAAAACCACCGTCGCAATTCAGATGCTTACCAGTGTAGAAGATCATCAACGTTGCGTGGCATCCGATGAACAAATTTGGGAGGTTTGATAGCTGTCAGTCTGCTATTAATCAACTCCTTGGAACGATAAAGGGAGAATGGGAACGCACTGAATTTGGAATCGATCAAAAACATCTTATCAAAAAAGATAAGAGGATAAAGAGGTTATTCTGATCAAACTAATTCTCATACAAATTATCGTTGTCCTTTTCAGACGAGGCTGAGCTGGATAAGATTCCTTTGACCAATGAAGGCATTATAGCTGACACGTCTACAAAAATCTTCAGTAGTAAAGTAGTAAAAATGAGCAGACCCATCAGGAGAAAATTATTCAGGATGTGAAGAAATCAAACCAAAAGAGAGTGAATAATAAAATCTTCTCAGATTCTCCAATTTTTCCAATACATGGCACGCCCCCTATCAAAAGACAACGTACAAATCAAACAGTTGTCAATAGGACTACAACCAATGACAATTCAAATACGAGAGTAAGACCGAAAAAACCTGAGATGATCTTAAATTATTCTTCCCAGGTGACAAATATTTCTACACCTGGGATAACTCAGCGCCAGAAAAATTGTGCACAAAAACGTGATCTGTTGAGTACAGTTGTTGAAGGAAAACCTCATGAACCTACTTCTATTGGTGGAAACTCCTACTCTAATCCCTACCCCATGAACTATGCGAATCATCGCAACAGAGAGATGGCAATGATTTCGCAGATGAATCACGGTTAAGGAGGAAGATCCTCTTCCTGACATTATGAACGGAAGACCACAGCATCTTTACAGAAATCCACCACCAGGAGGTGTTGAATCTCGGCAGAGTGGTTTTCTTTCCAATTACAATGCTATGGGGCATCAACATGATGGCGATTATGGGAGTTACTGGGCTCCAATGCAACCGCAAAATTTTTCCATGCATGCAGATGCAGAGTGGTTACAGGGCAATTACCATTTCCAACACCATCAGTTCCCATTGCGACAATCAGCAATGGGTTCTGAAACCTATCCTCCTATGCCGATTGGTCATTACGGTGGCGTTAATTCCACCCATCAATCACCTGTAGTTGAAGAGATAAGTCCATACCCTAGTCGACGAATCCCGTGGAATTCTGGCGAATATACTCCTCAAGCTGCTCAGGGAGCTGTGAACAAAGAACTGGATGCCAACGAGAAAAATTTCGGGCCACCACAGCAGTTAGAACCACCTGGTTTGATGACGCCTGAAACAAGTCTCTCGACTGATCTTACCAGAGATGTTCTCACACCTTTGAATCCAGTGAACAACCTCGACGAGTGGAGAAATTTAGAAACATCGAATTCCAGTGATTTTTTTGTACTCAACTCAGCGCCACCGAATCAGGCAACAATTGAAGGTAAATCATAATATAGCCAAAATGTTCTTGCAAATTAATTGCATCTCGAGAATATCAACATAGATCAGCTAACTAACAAAGTTTAAATAAAAATTCCAGGTCAAAAAGACGATGGGAACGCCGAAGTGCAAAATACTGACGTGGAACTCTTCGAAGAGATAGACATCGATGGAGATCAAGGTACTGACGATGTTGCGGAGAATGGATCACCGGATTCAGCGCAGTTCTCAGAATTGGTGGATGATGATGGCCAGGATGACTGGCGCGATATTGAAACTGATGGACATAGTGAAGACAAAAATACTACTAATGTGAATATCAATGACTTGGCGGGAGCTCTCGTCCCTCTTCTACCACAAAAAGGTGATGAACTTAATTAAAATTGAAATTTTATCATCATCTTCGTACTACAGCAGTTACTTTTAGTTTTCATTGAACGATATAACATCATCACACACAGAAAACAATTTTTTTTTTTGCCAAATATGGATTTATTTGAGAGAAGTATATACTTTCTCAATACCGTACTTCTCCAGTCGAGTTATTCCCAGATAATCCTCATTAGGTTTCACTTATGTCAATTATATTGCTCTAGAAGATGATTAGGTCAGTTATGATCTTGAGTGAACTCCCTCAATAAGTGTCGACATTAAAAAATTAATCGAAATTCTTTCCTTTAGTAAATAAGAAATTTATGGAAAATCAGTACAGTAGACTTTCGTTATAGTCGCATTCGTTATAGTCGCATTTCCCCTCATATCGATTTTTTCGAGCTCGAGCGCTTCCCCCACTCCGTACCACCTCCGAGGTGTGGATTTAAATGCCCCTGTGTTTTCTCGGAATGGGCTCTGTTTTGCATTTCTAAGAAATTCGGGAAATAAAATTTAGGAAAAATGAATTTGCGAGAGAGAAATTCAGTTCACTCTTGACTGTCACGAAGAGAGGGTCTTTGCAGTGGTGCATAATCCTGCTTTTTATTTGAATGAAGTGAATAAATTTTGGAGTGTACTGAACAATGCGATGTTATTAATATTTCTATTCATTTCATTAATTTACTAAAAGTGTTCAACGCAATTCATTTTGTTAATTTAATAAAAGTGTTTAATGAAAATAATTTTTATATTTAATAAAAATGTTCAATGCAAATTGAAGAGAAAAATAATTGGAGTAAAATTTATTTCCTTATCGCTCCCGATTCCCGGAATTTAGGCTTACCGTGAGCGCCTGGTGGGCAAGAGAAATACAGTCCCATTCTCAGAATCGGCTGCCCCTACAGCCCCGTGAGTGCGACTATAACGAGAGTCTACTGTAATCATTAGAGAAGTTCATTGGTCTATTGGGATTTGAACGATGGGTGGAGCTTAAATTAATATGGCGGATCTACGATAGCAAGTAACACGTGAGTGAATAGGATATATCGCGTTTTACCGTCATAAAGTGCTTAATATTAACGAAATTTGTACCTCGGCTCGTACAAAACCAGGTAATCGTAATTTTATGGAGGGAGAACGTGTAGTGAGGAAAAACCACATTTTAAAAAGAAGAAACGCAACCTCAGATCAAGGTTCAGTAAGTGGCACTGCTTACTGCCTCCCAACTTCTCCTCTACGGGAAAAAGCACATGAAATTAATGGAAATTTCAGTGATAGTGGAAAAATTATAAGTGTCACGTGTTCTTGTAAGGCAGGGTAGGGAGAAAGCTGTAAGCACATTCTTGCAACTCTACTTTTTTGTTGTCGGCGAGTGAATAACCTCCAAATCCTTTCGAAATTCGAGATATCAAGTAAATATAATGAATTAATTACGAAAACAACTTTTTAGATACAACGTTGATGAATTGGAAGAATTATCCTGCACTGATAAGACCTGCATATGGAAGAATTCAGTCAAGGACACTGTGGCTAGCTACTTTGATTATAGTCCACTTCTAGACCATCACTGTTTCAACGATAAAACAGTAAAAGTATACACAATCAGTTAAACCGACCAAGAAGAAATAACATAAATGTTTTTGTTAAAGATACAATGTGAGAAAAAAATATTATGTATTCCACTGAAGTATTACATTGTATTCAACCACCTGAAGATTTTATAATACAGAAAGTTACAAAATATCGTTTAAATTTTTGAAAATAAAATGAATTGTTTTATTTGATCCTCAATCCTCAATGAATTTATCATTTTTTATGATCGGAGAAGCTAAGTTGACTGTAGCACAGATCACTATGAAAATATGTTCCACGTACGGAATTAATTGACAGGGCATTTTATCACCCACAATTTTAAATGTCTTAATTCTTTGATTTGATCGTTCGACGTGAACTCTTGCTTTGGCAATTTTACACGTGAAGAGAGCATCTTCTTTGAAGAACTGTTTTTTTTTTTCTAGTAGAAAAGGCGGTTGATGACACTTCCAGCCATTTTTGGCACAGATTTCGTCGATTGTGAATCCTCGGTCCACGATAACACCATCTCTTATCTCCAGCAGACTCACAATATCACTGCTCTCAATAATGGCTTTATCACTGACACAGCCTCCATATACTCTGCTAATGTACGAGATATTTCCGGCTGGTGTCACTCCGGTCATGAATTTCACAGTTTGAGATTTTTTGTACGAAGAATGAGTAATTAACTAGCAGCACAAATTTTTGGGATGAAAATCTCTGTGCAATCGATTACTACTCTGGTGACTCCAAAACCCTCGAACCACTTGGGCAAATTTCTGGAGATAATGTCTCTGAATGGCCACTGAATTACGAATTTTAGGCATGCACTCAGAATTGTAATCATTTCATAAAATACGTTACGGCAGTGTGTGGCATGATAAGTTCAAAACAAAGTAGCCAAACAACTGTATGATAGGTTCTGCTTCAATTTTACATAAGTGAGTAGAACTCTATCATGAATATTCATTTTTATATTATGATGTTGAAGTTGTTTACCATGAGTCATCGTCACAATATCCACTATCGTTTTAAGAATCTCAAAAGATTCAAGGCCAGTGAATGTACTTAACTCACCGTCACTCGTTATGAAGTTTACCAATGTGGGTTTTATCAAATCCCTTTGCACTTGGACTCTAACATCACATTTCACCGGATCTGAGAAGATTTTTGAAGTTGAAGATTGTTCATAACTGTTGAGGGGATCTTCTGCGGGTGGACTTGGTGGGTTTTTTTCGATAGCCTGTTATCTGGTGTTTCTGTACTTGCCACAGTCTTCACTTGCAATAAATTTCTTTTAGACAACCGCAGCTCTCGATTTTTCACATCCTTCATTTTTTTATTGTCATTATTCGGTAAATTGCAAGATGGTATGGCATTTTTTTTTAAGTTTTTCCTTTGGATTGTGGAATCTGGAAGTAACAAACATTTTGGAGTACGTGTTTAGAGCACGTGTTTGAGATTAAAGATGAGAAAGTGATGCCCACAATATATTTACCTGGAAAGATATAATCATCCCTCGTGAAGTGACGTTCACACACTTTCGAATATGGAGAAATTTTTTTCACGTTTAGTGCCTTTTTCCATGCTTATAACCGATCGACTCTTTCTAAATTTCCGAAAAAGTTCTTGAGAGGAATAATACACTTGCCCGATTTGGGAAAATAGTGAAAGGCGATATTATCCTTTTCGGAACGACTTTGACAGCCCGGGACGCAATAAACAATTCGAAGCTTCCATTTTTTTTTAAATTGGGGCACCGAAGACGTCATTTTTCCAATAAAAAAGCAATTTTAAATGCACGTACGAGTATGCATTCACACATTTGCTATCTAAGAATGGTTACTTTTTGTGCCACCAGGTGTCGTACGCCTATCCAACAGATCCCAATAATGTCAAAAATTGGGTACGTGAGTGAGGGCTACTGAACATAGAGTTATTACAGTTATTAGGCATTACTGAAATTATATTAAAAAATTATGAGGAAATGATATTTGAAAAAAAAATTCAGATATTAACTGCTTATGTTTCTTTTCAAAGTTCAATATTTTCGAAAATATAGCACTTCACAAATTTGTAGAAAACACAGCTGGCAACACCAATTGCTTGACTTTGATTATGCCTAATTTTTTCAATTCTTCGTCTGTTGTCAGTAACCGCATTACGATTTAGCGCGCCGTGAGATTAATGCCAAAAAGCTCCTGAAAGCGCTAATAAAAATATTGCTGAACGAATAAATAAAAAAATGCATCTCTCATCCCATTTTCCGTAATTAAGAAATTATTATTTCAGAAATTTTTCCATTGCGGAAATCTTTTAAGTTGAGCTTTTCGGTTACCGAGAATTCAAATCTGTAATTTTGGGCAGTTAGCGGCAATTTCGAACAACAAAATCGAATTCCAGAGGAAAAATGATGGGAAAAATAGAAATTTTAAACTTTTGTATCAGAAAAAAGAGTTTTTTCCTGAGTCGAACCTCCACTCAAAGGGCACCTCCTTGAAACTTGAATGTCTGTTGAGGCTGATGAATGGACTGCTCGCGCGTATTTTTATATATGATGAAATTTCCAAAAAATGAGGAACTTTGTGAAATTCTGCTATTGTAATTTTGCTCCGTCTTAAATCAAACCCCATTTCTCGAGTTTTGACATTGAAAATGCACGATGGAAAATGATTTTCACCTTATTTTGATTTTTTTGTTCTTTAGATGTTAAACAATAAAATAGGGTATATATACATATGTATATATACAGATACAGTTTGTCAGTTCATACATTATGACTTTGAAGAAAAAAAAGCTCTTCTCGTGAGAGTAATAAAAATGAAAAACAAAATTTACAATTGGCAATAGAATGTCGATAGTAATACACCGGAATTTTCCAGAAAAGCTCCTAGGTTTTTTTATTCCATTTTTTCGTACATGCGACTCGAAAAGTAGGGTGAAGTGGGGGAGAACTAACCAAGTGAGGTGGGGGAAGAGCAACTAGGTGAGGTGGGGGAGGACTGAGAAGGCTCTATAGGAACTAATCATGAAGGCCTCCCCAGGCCTTCTCAGGCTTTGTATGGATCCTGCGTACTCCTAAGTACTCCCATATATGCACATAAGTCAAGGTTCTCAGTACTACTGAGGACTTGAGAACAATGTAAAAAAAACTCAATCTGTTTCGATTTAATACTACTAACTCCTGCGGAGTTATGAATCTTCGCAGTACTAGCCAGGATCAAATATTGGACTCGACGTCGGAGCTGTGTACTAGTAGAGTACTAGCAATCTGAAATATTATTTCCGTCACATTCTTGTTACGCGGGATACAAATTTTCAGTCTATCGGATCTCTCCAAGACTGTGAGAGACTAAAATCAGTCTGCCTGGATCTCCTGTAATCGGTTTCGCGTCTCGGAGTCTTTGGCGAGAGACTTCAGTCTATCGAACCACGAACGAAAAAACACGATCTGTTTTTTTTTTTCATATTATTTTAGTCAGTTTCACACTTGACTCTCGTTGGTCTAATCTCTAATGGTCCTATGACAACACTGCACATGTGTTTCATATAACCTCGCAAATTCGGTGTGGGTAGTCACTTGAGCGGACCGTTGCTGGACGTCCGAAACGCGCGCATTCAAATCACGCAATATGACCGTCGTACCAACAAGAATCATGTAATTCGATGGTTTGCAATTATCTGTCCGGAAACTTATGTTTTTTAATATCTCAAGAAAAACTAGAGAGTATAACAAGCAAAGTCATAGACGGTTATCTCTACGAGAAAACGGTTCAAAACTATGAAATATTCATCATCATCGAACTATAGTCAAAAAGTCCTCAACAATTTTGCATGGGTTACGGTAACTATGGCCGGTAATTACTACAATGGAATGTAGTAATTGCAATTATTTTATAGTTCTACTGACGATAGATTTGTCGTGGTTACTTTTGAACTTTGGTTAGTTTAACTGCATTTTGATTTGCAAAAATTACGCTAGTGAAGTTACTATAATGTTATGCGCCGCATACAAAAAAATTCGTATCGTTCACCAAAACTGCCTCAACTATTTTCTTATTGTAAATCGAACTTCAGATTTTTCTCTCAGTGTTAGATTGAAGGTGGGCGTATACAGTTCTTATGGACACAATGTGTTGAATTGCATTTTTTCAATAGTCGTTTTCTCGAAAAAGCTTTCGGGAACTAATGTTGATATTGCGCCTAAAAACTACTCTTGGTCTATTCAGCAGCTGGATATCGCCAGGAACCGATGTAGCATTTTGTAATCTATGTAACATAGGAATGAAGTTATTTACGCATTTCACCATTGACTTCCGAATTAATTTGCTCCCAAAGATAACCGTAAATGTTCATATACGGAGAAAAAGAAGTTTTGAAGTTCAGGGACCAGCGATTGTGAAATTCCATGAGTGTGAGATTCTGAAATTCAGTGCTTTTGTCATCAATTTTTAGCGATGTTATTCAATTCCCATGACATCGTCACTAATTTTCAGGAAAATTTCAGTGATTTTCAGAGACGCCTCTCCACTTCTTAGAAATCCATTACCGAACTTCAATAATAGAAATCACTGATGATGGCGAGTATCACCAGTATTACCAATTAGGGGAGGGTGGGGCAAAACGGCCCCCCTTCAATTGTCAATAACTTGTGAATGACATTGTGAAAATTCCCAGTTTCAACTTCATTTTGAAGATAATTTTTCATTCTTCAAAACGAGCTCTAACTCATCCCAATCGGATTATTGAATCGGAAAATATTGACGATTGAAGGGGGGCCGTTTTGCCCCATCCTCCCCTATAAGTGACACATTTGTGAAAATACGTGACATGTTCCTAAAAATCAAAACTTTTTTCTTCTCTTTGTAATGCGATGAACCAACCCATTTACCAAGATATCCCGGTGACCCTCCTACAAAATATTGCAGACAACCATTTGTTTCACACCAGAATGTTTTCACATCCATAACTCCTGGATTTACCGAACAAATGCCAGGCTATTTGATAGCACTGAAAAGAAAAAACCACTCGATCCTCGTTGAGAGTGTCTCTCTGTGATCGATCATTATTGAACTTCTCCCCGTTGCCATTCTTTCTCAGGGCTACACTTACCTCCATCATTCTCCTCTGTGCTTTACCTCCGCAATCCAGTGCCCGTTCTACCTCTGTAATCATGCCACACTTATGCTTCCGGCCTTTACATCACACTTTATCTTCCATGACCCATCCCAGTGGTGAAAAAAAGACCAGCTATTATGCATCCGACTGGGAGTATTCTTGCAGCGATTTCTCTAACGCGAGTAATTACGACGGTAATTTACCTCCAACCCTTCTCCCGTTACCTTTGGGGAGTGCCGATAACGGTTGAAAATCACGTTACGTCTTTCAGCTTTAACACGACTGGCCTTCTCGGCTACTGGACAAATTGCACCTCTACTTTTTCAGGTTGATGATAGAGAAGCCGTATTAGAGTTTCTTGGCGTTTTTTCCACCCTGTAATCTTGGATATATCTTATCTCTGGTAATGAATTCATCCCATCGACCTCGGTCTCATTCGGGTGACTACGAGTAATTGATGACAGAAGCTGCCAACACATGGTGAAGGATATCAATTAGAAGCTCGCAGGGAAGGGCTCAACAGTTAGCAAATTGACCATGGAACTCCAAGGGTAGGATCCAGAGAGTGTCGACATCATCATTAAAGCTCAATTAATCATTCGTTGGATCAAAAGAGATATTGTATATCTGTCCCATGGGAATATTGAAAACTTTGTCTTGAGTTAATTTGTCAATTTGCGCTCAGTTGCTAACAGAGATGTTCTCTTTGAAGATTAAGTTGAGAAACAATTTACCGAGAAATTGTACTATGAATGGGATCCATCGCCTGGAGCTGCTCTTCGGGATTGTTTTCAAGGAAGAAGACATCAATAATAGATTCATCTGATCGACATGTCTTATTTGAGAGACTATAATTAATTGATGATAGAAACTGACAATTGATGGTGAACCATATCACTTAGATACTTCAAAAAGCAATATCCAGACACTGTTGACATGATCATCAAAGCTTAACTCTCTGACTCGCAAACCGTACGAAACCGTATCTCGTGTGATGGACACCAATCACAGTGCGCGGCGCAATGTATTTGTAAGAAATGGTCCCATGACTATTCCCTCACTCCTGTCGCATCAAGACTATTGTAAGTATTACAAAGCTGTTGGTGCCTTCTGCATAATCTCGCGTAATACATAAAAGAAGTTTTACTGGATACACACAAAATAATGGGAGATAAAAAAAGAAAAAATATCAGTGATACAGAGTCAGGGCCTAAAAAAGAAAAAAGAATGAAAGATATATACCTATAAATTGTGAAATGAATCCAGATGATTTTTCAGCAAAGAAAGGGAAAGATACTGATACAGACCTAAATGGAGAACGATCTTCAAATATTGACAATTATCCAATACAATCCTTTGTTGAAAATCGAGGTCCGGTTCATGATTTGGAAATTGACAGCAATGAGATGTGTTATTTCAAATTGGTCCTGCTCTTCCTTAAATGTGTTTCATCCTACCTGCTAATAAATTTCTTTGAAAAATTTTGATATTTGAGGCTCAAGTATTCAAACGTGTGCTTAGTACTACGGAACAGTTCGCGCGCTCGCTACTCATCCCCTTGCACATCGAACGTTCGGCCCCCATAGGTAGTGGGGATAAAATTGCGAATCAGAGGGTTAATCCTCTTTCTTAGAAGTCGAAATAAGTCACTATTTGGGCAGTGGAGTGGGTAGTGTCGATCTTCACAACAAGTGCCTACAATATTTGAAACGTCTCTTACGGAAAAGAGTTATTTACTTAATCATTCATCGGATCACGAGAGATATTGGATATACGTCAATTTCCACCCAGTCAATGACAAAAATACTCTGTGTGAAGATCAAGTTAAGAAACAAGTGACCGAGAAATTCCACAATGAGGGAGGTCACCCACCTGGAGCTGCAATTTTAAGATCTCTTCGAGAAAGAAGGCATTAGTAGATCTGATTTACCTCCATCTCATTGTAAATATTACAAGCAATCGATGAAATCAGCTGACAACAGTTGAGGGAACACTGACGGATATCAATTAGACTCCGAGAAAAAGCTTAATATTTGGAAAATTCACTATAAAACTCAAAGTGCAGTGTCCGGTGTGTTGATATGATCATTAAATGTCAATTAATCATAGTAGTGCGGTAGCGGATGTCCGTTGCTTGGGAATTTTGAAAATTTATTCTTGAGTTAATTTGTCAATTTCCGCCCAGTCACTGATAGGGATGCTCCCTTTGAAGATTAAGTTAGCGAACAATTTACCGAGGAACTCCACCATAATTGGAATGTATCGCCTTGAGCTGATCTTCGAAGATGTATACGGGAAAAAAGACATTAACTGTCATTTCATTGGATTCACTCGAGTTTCATTCTAGAGGGTACAAGGTATTAGTGATGCAAGCTGGCAATAAGTGATGAAGCATATCAATTAGAGACTCGTAGGCAAAGGCTCAATAATTGACAAATTATCAATCAAACTCAAAAGGGAGTATCCAGAGTGTTGCCATGAGCATTAATGCTCAATTAATCATTCGTCGGCACATGGGCGATAACTTATCCTTGAGTTGATTTGTTAATTTCCGCCCAGTCACTGACAGGGATGCCCCCTTTGAAGATCAGGTTGCAGAACAATTTACCGAGGAATTCCACAATGATTGAGGTGTATCGCCCGGGGCTAATCTTAAAAGATCTTATGGAGGAAAAAGACTTTAATAATAAAGTAATTTGATCAACGTCACTCTTCTTCTAGACTATAAGTAATTTATGAAGCAAGCGGACAATACGTGATAAAGGATATCAATTAGAAAGTCGTAGGGAAAGGCTTAACAATTATCAAATAAACTATGAAACTAAAAGCGTAGTATTTGGAGTATTACCATGATCATTATCCCTCTGACTCGCAATCTTATCCCCACTACCTATGGGGGCCGGAGAGTCGACGTAGAACGCTCAGTTCCGTAGCACTGAGCGCACGTTTGAATACTTGAGTCCCAAATATAAAAATTTTTAAAAGAAATTTATTGGCAAATAGGATGAGACAAATTTAAGGAAGAAAAGCAATTTCAAATAAGACATCTCATTACCGTTAATCTCCAAATCATCAGTAGGACTTCGATTTTCAACAAATGTTTACACTCGATAGATCTCAATATTTGAAGACCGTTTTCATTATAGTTTTTCATCAATTTGTTTCTTTCTCTTTCCTAAAAATTCAACTGGATTTATTTCACAATTTTAAGGTATCTTTGTTTCACGTAGGGGAGATCGGGGCAAAGTGGAACGGTGGGGCAAAGTGGAACGGCGGAGCAAAGTGGAATGCGGGGCAAAGTGGAATAGTAGCAAAACGAAGTTGAAGCGAAAAATGGACAACTTTTTTTTTTAACTTTATTAGTCGGAAAAAGATGAAGGGTCACACGTTTCTGAGGGTCAAACAGTGGTGTATATCCCCTTAAGCCAGGGTGAAAATTCAACCCCAGGTGGAATTTGGAAGTCCTCGGTTGCTAAGGATAGTCGTTAAGCGAGTCTGTATAGATTAAGGGATTCCTAAAAAGTAACGAAAATTTTGGGCACAACCCATTTTGCTCCATACGTCGAGGTAGAACATAGTTTTCCAGGTATGTGGCTTCAAAATGCTCCTCGTACCACAATTGTCATTCGAGTTACAAAACAGGTTATTGNTCGAGTTACAAAAAAGGTTATTGCAAAAATTTGGCTATTTCCCTTAGATTCTGAAATATTCCTCAAAAACTCAGGTGAAGGACAAGTCAACTTAAGGATGTCCAAGAGCTTTGGCTATTTTTTGTTCAGTGAAATGCTTTTCTACTTTTGTCGTCGAATATCAGAGCTTTCATTTTAGCTCCATTTGACCCTAAGTTTCCGTACATTTTGCAATGATATTATTGTTTAAAATGTGAAGGTCTGAATTTGAATCTCAATAATGAACCGTCAGAAAATATTTTAAAAATGTGAAAAAAAAAATAGAAATTTTAATTTTGGAGGAATTCGCAAAACTATTAAAAAATTGAAATTTTTGAACATTACGAGCATTTTTTAAAAATAATTTACAAACAATCAATTTTCCACGATAAAAATCATTTGTTCGGAATCGTAACAAATTTATTCATATTCAGAATTTTACTAGAAATCGATTCCATGCCTAAAAAAATTGAGTATCCGAAAGTTTAAACAATTAATTATTCAATTAATTATTTATAAGAAGGAAATGTTTAAAAAATGATAATTCCCTACATAATTATTATTTGAATGACGCTGAACATCCATGATTTTAAAAAAAGATTTGTCACGCAATTTAATTGACAAATGTGATGATTGAAAATTGTTGAATCTATACTGTGGTCCGTACCAAACTATAAAAGATACTTCAAGTATCTTTTATCCTTAAACGGATATCCTTAAACGGTTTTACCGCTTCGTTACTGAATTGAAAAAAAAAGAAAAATAGTTTCATTCTATGGAATCTAACGAACATTGAAAAGAAAAAGTTCAAATGGAATGAAAATCGTGCTACGAGGAGCAGTTAAAAGCCAAAACTTCGAAACACGAGGTTTTACCTCCACGTATGGGGCAAAATGGGTTGAGCGTCAAAATTTTCCTTACTATTTTAAATACTTCATGATATACTAAAAGTCGCTCCAACAATCTTGGCAACTGGAGATTCCCAAGTTTCATCTTGATACTCCCTCAAGAACCCAGCGACCCTCAACAACTGCTGGTCCTTCCGATTACTTCCTTGTTTGACCCTTAAGCGTGTTTGACCCCTCAAGATCAAAAGTTGCTACCGTTCCACTTTGCCCCGCCGTTTCACTTTGCCTCGCCGTCCCACTTTGCCCCGGTCTCCCCTATTTACCAGGACCACCACATACACTTCTCAATGAACTTTCATTCTTTTTTAACGGTTCTGAGGCGACAGGAGTGAGGGAATAGTCACGTGACCATTTCTCACTAACACATCGCGCGGCGCGCTGTGATTGGCGGCCATCACACCGATACGGTTTCGTACGGTTTGCAAGTCAGAGGGCTAAAGTTCAATTAATCATTCGTTGCATCAGGGGTGATAATACAAGTCCGTTTCTCGGGGATATTGAAACCTTATTCTTGAGTTAATTTGTCAATTTTCGCTCAGCCACTGACAGGGATGCCCCTTTCAACGATTAAGTTAGGGTACAATTTACGGAGGAATTCTATGAATTGGATGTATGTATTGATGAAGCATGCTGGCAATAAGTAATAAAGCATCTCAATTAGACTCGTCGGAAAAGGTTTAATAATTTACAAATTAAGCATAAAACTCACAGGAAAGTATTCAGAGTATTGACATGATCATTAAAGACTAGTTAATCATTAGTCGTATCAGGGGCGAT
Organism: Diachasma alloeum; assembly: GCF_001412515.2. Lineage (NCBI taxonomy): Eukaryota > Metazoa > Arthropoda > Insecta > Hymenoptera > Braconidae > Diachasma > Diachasma alloeum. The sequence continues at coordinate 379,940 of NW_021680572.1, forward strand.
AAAATATTTTTGAGTTACAGTCACTGTCAGGAATACTCCCTTTGAAGATCTAGTTGAAGAAAAACGTACCGACAGATTGCATAATGATTGAGGTGTATCGCCCGGGGCTGATCTTCAAAGATGTGATGGAAGAAAAAGACTAGTAATGAATCAATTTAATCAATCTTACTCTTATTCTAGAGTCTATAAGTAATTGATGAAGCAAACTGGGAATACGGGATGACGGATACCAATTAGAGATGGATAGGAAAAGGCTTAACCGTTATCAAGTTGACCATGAAACTCAAAGCGCAGTATCTGGCATATTGCCATGATCATTAAAGCTCAATTAATCATTCGTCGCATCGGGGGCGATACTACAGGTCCGTTCCTCGGAGATGTTGAAAACTTATTCTTGAGTTAATTTGTCAATTTCCGCTCAGCTGACAGGGATGCTCCCTTTAAAGATCAAGTTAGAGTACAATTTACTGAGGAATTCCACTATGATTGGGGTGTATATATTGACGAAACATGCTGGCAACAAGTGATGGAGGATGTAATTGAAGACTCATTAGAAAAGGCTTAATAATTAACAAATGAACCACCGAAGACTATACTGAGGACTGCACTGATAGAATGATTCATTTATTCCACACGTGATTCGTTCACTATCAACGAATGGTAGAGTTAAATATGACCAAATAAATATTTGTTAATAGTTAATGAATGGTGAAACGTGAAAGTCGAGTCAAACAAGACTCCTCAAAATGCATTTGTTAACTATTAAGGAATAAACATTCGGTGAGGTCGTATAGAGCCTAGTCTCCAACCAAATCCATTTATTAACAATAACTAATCCTTTCTCTCAGTATAGGTTTGAATCCCAGCTTCGTCAATTCCACTATTTGTCAGAATAAAATCTGAAGCTTAGCTTTCATGTCACTGTCCTTGTGAGTAATCTATCGTGGTGATGGGTGCAACCACTAAGTCCAGTGGTATGGTATAGACCTCCTACCTACCCAGGTGATGTGTTAGGTGCTGTATTATGGAAATAGATTCAAGTCTTTACATGGTTAGTGTAGCTTCCTTGGTTGTTTCATATAGAAATACTGAAGGCGAAAGGATAGCATATATTATCCCTCCTTTCTATCGTGTCGGCGTTTCCAGAGTGTTGACATGGGTAACCGGTCAAAATATTACGATAAAAAATATTACGTAAAAATGTTACGTTAAAAAATATTACGGGACAAAATGTTACGGCACTAAATGCTACAGAAAATTATTTTATTATTTTCTTAAAATTATCAACCCTCGGTGGCTTGACAACTAAATTTGTGTTCTGTAATAGAAATATTGTGAAAAAGACCAAAAAATGAATGAAGAATTATTGTGAAATATTGTGAAAAAGACAAAGAAATTAATAAATAGGCCAATACCATTATTAACAATAATATTTTTTCCCCTAATATTGCTTCCCGTAATATTTTTTTTTCGTAATATTATTGCGTAATATTTTTTCCCGTAATATTACGGCTTAGTAATATTTAGACCTGTATTCGTTGACATAATCATTAAAGCTCAATTAATCAGTCATCGTCTAATGGGTGCTAATTTATTCTTGAGTTTATCTGTTAATTTTCGCTCAGTAATTGACAGGGATACTTACTTTGAAGATCGAGTTGGAAAACAACTTACCCAGGGATTCCACAATCATTGAGGTGTATCGCCCGGGGCTAATCTTCAAAGTATGTTATGGAGGAAAAAGACTTTAGTAATAAATTATTTTAATCCACCTCACTCTTATTCTAGAGACTATAAGTAATCCACGAAGTAAACTGACAATGCCCGGTAACGCATACCAAATAGTGACTCGCAGGAAAAGACTTAACAGTTATTAAATTGGCCATAAAACTCAGAGGACTGTATCCGGAGTATTGACATGATCATTAAAGCTCAATTAATCATTCATCGCATCAGCGGCGATGCTAGAGGTCCGTTTCTCGGGGATATTGAAAACTTATTCTTGAGTTAATTTGTCAATTTCCGCCCAGTCGCTGACAGGAATGCTTTCTCTGAAGATCAAGTTGAGAAACAATTTACCGAAAAATTCTACAATGATAATGTATAGCCTGGAGCTGATTTTTGAAGAAGTTTCAGAGGGATAGGGCGTAGGGCTGCATATATAAAAAGATATTGCCGATGCCTGATTTTATTCAGTTTAAGAAAAAAGTTTTGTTAATGTGTCTTGACTACTTTCAACTTCTTTACGTAATCTGCCAATTCACAAAGAAGTGGTGCACAATACGATTCTCCATTTTTTGGTTCTATTTGTTCTATTGTTCTCGGTAAATTTAGTCCGAAAATGAATAGAATATCATTCGGGATGAAATTCGCTCTGAAGTGAACGTACATGCGATTGAGTAAATTTGTGAAGCATGTCTGTGTCCAAATTTGAATAAACCTGGAAAATGTCAATTTATCACATTCCATAAAGCATCGTTCTTGGAACTTGGATGGCAAAACCTTTCATCTCAATTAACAACAATCAAAGTTGATTAGAAAATATATGAAATACCTTTGTAGATCCTCAAACCTAATGAATCAGATGATTGTATCGCACGAAGCAAGAGGGTGGATGTATTGGGGAAAGGGATATTCCCGGGATGAAAAACCGAATAAGGACTGAATGGAGGGGAAACAAGACGCGGGAAGCTTGTATACACGGATAATGGGGGTCACCCTCGGGGCAGACAGGATCAGGCTTGTATGCATATACCCACTATGGATTTCCCACTTAGTTGACTCCTGAGCCAATAGTAAAGCAATATCAAAAAGAAGGATGCCGGCGTGTATGATATTGAATTCCGAAGCATTCCGGTAGTCACCCCATACACATTCCATGTTATAGGTGGATGCCACGAACTTGAGCACTTCTCACGCTACCAGAACCTCATCGCTTTACCCGCGTTCCTCAATCATCTCTGGAAGGTGATTACGTTTTTTCACCAACGTGAGATCAAACATTTTCCCGGATGATCATCTGTACTAAATCCAACTACTGGTGTCGATAAATATTGAACTTGGACCGCAAATGCATTTTCTTTATAGATAGAATCAGAATTGATACAGCCGAAATCCGACAAAATCACCGATTGTAACTTTGGAAGATATTATCGAGAAGCTGTAATCAGATCTGATGCATCTCCTCGACGTCATTTTATTTAGTTATCAGAAATCGTGTCAGATCTACTGGTCCGCCATTCTTTCTTTTCATCTTACTTCGGAGGTGAACTCGCGCGCCCATTATCTATTCGTCGTTTGTGATTCGACTCTGTAAATGTACTCTGACATCAGTTCAATGCGGCCATCGAGAGTCTGACAATCAATTGGAGTTACAACGGTAGAAGAGGTCTATTCTCAATTCATATCATTCATGTCTTGAAAAGTCTGGCTCATCCGGGAGCAATAGTTTCCGGAGATGAAGATATCGATTGGCTCTATCTAAATTACAGCCAATAAAATTGCACCATTCGACGTTATTTTGTTCAGTTTATACGATATTCAAATGACAATTTTAGATAATTCAATGATAATTTTTCATGTTGCTCATAGATAAAAAACACACAGAAAAACCTAAACGTAAATTACGTTTAAGAAGTCGTTTTTTACGCTTAAAGTTGAAGTGTGGATTACGCCCAAAATTGCCGCAAATTACGATTACATATGCGTAATTTACGATTTTATAGTCGCAAATTCAGCTCGAAGTTGCCGTAAATTCCGATGATTTTTTTCATATTTTGGTTATATATCTTGTTGTATAATTAAACTAGATATGAATAATTGAATCAATATTCCAATTCCCTGAAAAAAGAGAGAGACAAACTAATTGCACTTCATGACAAAAAATCGTTGTTCATGAGTTTGCTTAATTAATTATTGTTTTATTAAAAATTGGAATGGTATGCATCCGTTGTTATTGATTGATCTATTCAATAGTCCATAGGTAAGTGGCGAAATGCTCCCAGAAATGAAAAATTATTTCAATTCAAGATGAATCAGTTTTATTCCAAAGATATTCACAGTTTTTATTAAATTTCGTGCATGGCTAAAGGAGAATCATTTACGCGCAATCTTATTTCTGAAAATAACGATTAGACTAAAATTCCTGCAAGAACTTTTTTTATTGCCATCATTCTCCGTACAAAAAAGATCTCTAACTAATTTTGCTATCTCCGTTAATTTCAAAATATGTCGAGACACCTCATTGTAGAAAAAACTCAATTCAACTTATTATATTACGTTACGAATACTATGAACAAAAATTGGTTTGAAATGAATCATTGTAGGGTCTCGCTACCTCCGAACACGAGGGTTCGCGTTGACCAGCGTCACCCGGGACATACAAACACCTGATTCTCACACGCATATAACACGTCGCGCGTTACCTTTGTAAGGGTGCTGCCACAATGAAGGCCCCGCAAAGTATACGCAAGCTTTGCAATTGTAAAAAATAATTGAAAATCAGTTGAACGATTGTTTCACGCATTGCGTCTATTGCGGCATCACTCTAATATTTGATCCGATTGCGAATACGAATTCAGCCTGCCGCTAATCGTCGAATACTCAGCGAGTCGACCACCTGACTTCTACGTAACATCTTTACTTCTGTATATATTCTTTAACGTCGTATAAATATATTGTGATTAATTAACATAATCGCATTGTTAGTGAATCAAACCTTCCCACAACAACCTCAATTCCTACATTATGACCTAATGTGAAAAAAAAACTGATTCAAGCGCAAAAAACTGTTTGTTTGCAAATTACGCGTAAGTAAATCGTAAATTACGTTCATTAGGATCGTAATTAACGATTTGTCAAACGAAAATTACATTTTGATAAACGTGTACGACGCTTTGTTTAGGCAAAATTTACGTTTTATAGGAAGTGTTTTAAAGAAAGGGTATAAACTCAATAAATTCACTCCCCAAATGACTTTTTTAAAAAGTGGATATTTGTCCATATATTGTAGGGTCACGTTCTTTACAAAGTCGTCATTAAAAATGCAAACAATTTGGTATTTGAATAATTATATCTCAGTCGAAAGAGTGCTCTTGCCCACGGCCCAGGGCAGACTGTCCACGGTCCCGTTCCTTATGGGGACCTCAAACCCAGGTTCGTCATTTGTTTAGACTATCGATCGATTGCTGAGAGGATGTTTACGCTAAAGGACGCCAGCACCTCTCCGAACAAAGCCATCTCAGTCCCGAGTTATGATCATTCGGTCCCAGTATTTCAAGCGTGAAAAATCTCTCCACAGTTTTTATTTTGACGGAAACAACGTTATGCTATATTTATCAAAACGTACTTTACGTTTAGGTTTTTCTGTGTGTTGAATTCTTTTTCCTTTTTGTTGATATTTACAAATTATCACTCCTACGTAGAGTGGCAACCCGATACTCGATACTGATAGCGAGTCTTTCTCAAGAATGGTGAACTCACAAAAGGTAACGACCTATATTTCTATAAATCAACAATTTGTCCACCTCATCAGTTTTCCACAGTACTTTTCTTCATTCCATTTTCCGTATGGGAAAAATGGCTAGATTGAACTGGGGAATCAATTAAAAGTGTTTTCCTCCGTTCATCTGTTCACTTGGAGACCCGTGCTTGCTTCTTCCAATGCAGAACCATCCGCTGTACCTCCCACACATACTTCAATAATATCTCTCAATCACTGCAGTTCTATTGTATTTCATACAATTCGCCGACTGTATTGAACGCTGGCATTCATGGAATTCTCCATTGGAATCACTAAAGTTTCGCATTTGCTCGATACAAAGCAGCTGACTCAATTTCGGAAAAAGACTCTGACAGTTAAAGAATTCCCGGAAGAAATCGATGTACGTGACATCACGATCGAGCGTAATCAAAGAAACTTTCATGGCTTAAAAACTTTAATCTTCATTACAAGACTTACAAGTTTGAGGCTATGTTTTGTTTGTGAAACTTTACTGAGTCTCTACACTATATTTGATTTACAGGTTCTCCGCTCATTTGACAATTGAAGTTTTTTTTCCTTGGGCTTTGGGTTCTTTCGCTAGAACTTGGTCAATGTAGATGTGCACTGTCCGCTTTTACCACTGAGAAAATAGAAGTAAGAAAGACGATAAGATAATTGAGGCGACTAACTTTCAGCATTGAAAACATTGTGCAATGTCCGATAAGTTTAAGGCTGACGTGGTTGGCTTCCGGATGGATGCCGCGTTGAGTTTCAGCATTGCGCCGACGTTTCGCAAACATTGCAGTCTGTATCTTCAGGGCTATGAGCTCCGATTCTGAGCTCCGATGTGTGGGGGCAGTCCTTATATACCTTCCCTTGTGGTGGTGGGAGAAGGGGAAGGGGGGGGGG
>NW_021680572.1:389195-408146 GCF_001412515.2 Diachasma alloeum
CCCACCACCACAAGGGAAGGTATATAAGGACTGCCCCCACACATCGGAGCTCAGAATCGGAGCTCATAGCCCTGAAGATGCAGACTGCAATGTTTGCGAAACGTCGGCGCAATGCTGAAACTCAACGCGGCATCCATCCGGAAGCCAACCACGTCATTAATAATGGCCGCGAAAGCCTCAAAACTAAGTTTAAGGCTCATTAAATTCGTCATTATTGTAATTAACAAATTGCTTATCTGCGAAACATGATGAATGAGTTCGATTTCTTTGATTATTTCGGGATTCCAATTGTCTGGAGTTTTTTAGATCTGATGATGTTATGGGTTTTTGAGAGGCTGGTGGTGATGAGGACTTCTGCTTTCACATGCAAGAGTGAAGCTAATCAAATGGAAAATATAAAGCAGAAAAAAGTGAATTAGAATCTCATCTGGATCAATCTCGGCATAGCGATCGCAAATAGAAATCTTAAGCTTAAGCGAAGATGTTCATTGTCATATGTGAATCTTTTGTATTCAAACTACACCGATTTTACAACCTTTTCCTTAGGAAATTTTGTCTAGTCAATCAATCAATGATTCGATTCAATGATTCCATCATTGTCTTCATCATTTTTTGTCCGCTTTGAACAATCGGGAAACGGAAATAACGAAGACGATAAGATAATTGAGGCAACCTACTTTCACCATTGTAAACATTGTGTAATATCCGATGAGCTTAATGTTCATTAAATTCGTCGTTATTGTAATAAACAAATTGCTTGTCTGGGAAAAGTGATGGATGAGTTCGATATCTTCGATTATTTGGGGACTCCAATTGTCTGGAGTTTTAGATTTGGTGATGTTGTGAGTTCTTCAGAGGCTGGTGATGAGGACTCGTGAGCTCATTTTATGATTTCGTCAATGCTTTCCCATGCAAGAGGATAATCAAATGGAAAATAGAAAACAGAAAATAGGGAATTAGAAACTCATCCGAATCATTGTCGGCACAGCGATCGCAAATATAAATTTTAAGCTTAAACGAAGATATTCACTGTCATATGTGAATTCATTCTATTCAAACTACATCAATTTTATGACCGTTTCCTTAAGAAATTTATATTCGGAAATTTACATTTCGACATGAATTAAATGTTTCAATCAATGAATCGATGAGCGGCCCACTCGTCGCCTTCAGAACTATCAGTCTTATACGCACATCTGGTGAGCGGAGAGGCTGCAGTCGACTTACATTCATTCCTCCTGCATAAACCTAATAAATGTATCTTGGGACTAAGATGTATGACGATGATTTGACACTGTAATCAGGACAATCTACCGATTAAAGTTAGCCTGAGTGAAGCTCCAACGTATTTATGTTGGAGTACTATTAAGTACTCCCAGAAGCATCGTGACATAACTCCCGGAGACAAAGGAGGCATACACCTAGAGGCAATAGGACCCTCTGTAATTACAACCCCGTAGTATGATAATAATAACATGGATCTACAGCCACAGATAATATGATGTGGAAAATAACGAGTTCAAGTGTTCATTAATTTTTTTCATGAGACTTCTTTAGCAACTTCAGTCCCAGAAACTGATTCATTTAGAACCAACTGTATGAACAAATTTCTATTTTTGCTTCTAGATGGAAGCCTTGTTTTTGACCGATGTTTCGATTTTCTAATTTTGATGGCAAATGGTATAAAATGTTATGAAATGTCAAGAAATGATGTTTTTAGGGTCATGCTTTGTGTATGTACATATGTGACAACTTGGGTTTTTGGTGATTAATTTTTAGAATTTAAATTTGGTTGTTCCTGAATATTGAAAAACTACTGCACCGATTTCCATTTTTTTTCAAAATACTCGTCTCAGTAACCTCTATTTAGATCAATCAAAATATATACACCCTTTAGTACAAAGTTTAGAGCTATGGCCGTTTTTCCATGCTTTCATGAAACATCTTGTGCGCACGATAACTTGAGAAAAAATGGAAATATCAAGTTGAAAATTTATAAGATCTGAGCTCTTGTAATACTAAAGGTTGGTATTTTAGATGGGTGCAATCGGCTAAGCGGTTCCTGAGATATGAAACCTTTTGTGTAAATATATTTTATTAAATATCTTACAAACTGCTCAACGGATTTGATCTGTTCGTCTTTCAGAATACTCGTCTGGACAGCTTGTATCTAGATCAATCAAAATATCTATACTCATTGACACCAAATTTTCGAAATACTGCCTTTTTGTTGGTTATTTTTATTTTTTCAATTTTGAACCCACGATATTTTGAGAAAAAATGAAGATAGCAAGTTGAAATTTGGTATGATTATAGCTTTTACAATAGTGAAGGTTGATATTTTGGATGGGCCCAATCGGCCGAGCACTTTCGGAGATATCTAACTTTTTGTATTTCATTAAAAGGTTGAATATCTTCCTGTATACACACTCTAGCATGTGGTTACGGTTGTATGCCTATCACAAGGATAGGGAATTGTTAAGGCTCCATTCGGAAGCTTACTACCAATGGAATTTGTAGAAATAAAAAAAAGAGAAGGAATAATAACACAAAAAGTAACCGTCACATGCATTCTGATTGTTTTAATATAAATAAGATAAATTGTTTGAAAATGAAGAATCGAAAGATAATTAGATGAGTTGCATAAAATTGTGATTTGTTCGATATTCTGAATAATTCATAATAATTGTATCAGATATATGCAAAGTATTTTCTCTTGGGATAAAGAACTTTGGACCTGCCACAAATTCTTCGATTATATCTAAAAATTAATAGTTCAGTCACCATTTGATTCAAGTTTTTTATAGGTATCCACTCGATAGAGGCACATGGGAGGTGGAATATATCCATTCATTCCGTTAAATCCCAAGTTTAGCACATCAAACACCTGAAGATTCAACAAAAAAAAATCAAGTAGCTCGTGAATAACTCGAATGAGTCGAATTGTGGGAAGCTTTGTTTTATTCCTCGTCAGTCTGAAACAAAGCCGCCAGCTCTTTGAAATTTTCGTTCTCCGAGGCTGTGAACTAAGTCCTCGTTGACGCCCCTTGACACCTGCACGACCCACCACTAGGCGAAATTCCCTCCTTTCGCAGCTATAACACAGCATCTATTCTGGACGAGAAAATACATAATCTTTTGAAAATTATTCGCTTAAGGTGTCGCTAGGAATTGTCGTGGAAGAGGGAAATACACGTAAAGTGCAGTAGGAGGGCTTCAACCTCTTTCTCCAAGTTCGTAAGCTGCATCTCGTTCCAGCAGAATACTCGTGTGAATAAATACAGTATGCAGGATCCTTATTAAATAAACTTGAAAATTCTGACACGCATTCTATTTCTAGAATCCTCATTTCTCTATAAATACGATTTTTTTCGTATAAAAAAAGAAAAGAAACTCCATAAGATGAACGGTTAGGTTGTGTTTGTCGGGGTTGTATTTGTTGGATTGATGAGGGTATGCATTACGGGTCAAACTAATAACTTGCCGATTACACGGAGAAAATATATGAGAAAAACTCACAAAGTTCTTTTCCTTGGTTAAAATTACATTTCATTTCAAAAAGAATTTCGGAATTTGGAGTGAATACAAAAGTAGCGAGACTCACTCTTTAAGTCACATCTCGAGAACTATTGAGCTAATTGCGATGAGTCAAAATTAATTTGATTCGTAAGAAAAAGAGGAACAACTTTCATTCGAACCATTTTTCTGTATGTCTCCCGGTTTTTGCGGAGAATCATTTGTTCACTGAAAATGGGGACTAATTTGTTTATATAAAATTATTGGGCGACTGGAGGAAATAATAATCAAAAAGTTCGGAGTTCTCACTCCCAATGATGGGGCATTGCATATGGACTATACAGATACCCATAGACAGAAAGACCTAAACGTAAATTATTTTTTGCTAAGAGTAAATTGCGTTTATGAAAACGTAATTTACGCTTAGCAAAAAGTTCGGATGGTGCATCATCATTACATTCCATTCGGAATATTTTTCTGGAATCGAGAATTAAATATTTCAAATTTCGAAATATTTTTCCGGAATCCAGAATATAATATAATATACCAAATTCAGGAGGACACATATTCCTGATTTCAGAATATTATATATCACATTCGAGCATATTTTTGTTTCGTATAAAATTTTAGTGATAAAAATCACTGATGATCAGGGTTATTCTAGTCAGTGTCCAGTATCGCCAATAATTGGTGATTGACTCCTAAATAACAGTGACATCTTCCTGGAAATCAATTTCTTTTTTCTCTGCGAAGCATTCGGCCACATACTTGTCGCGTGGCATTCCGCCATCGACTTGTCGCGTAATTTTTCTTGGGGCTTTTTCTCCTTGTTGAAATTGACATTGAGAGTAGCAAAAAGTTCCCCCAGAAATGATATATGTTTCTCACGCCACTTTCTCCCTTCCACTCACTGTGGCTGCTGTCCGTCGATCCCTGCTTGGGAAGTAAATTTCAAACCGATTTCCTCATGAAATTTCTCTCGAGAATTTCTCTCCGTGTGGCTTGGAATAGTTAGGGGAACCGATTGGATGATAAAGGAGTGAACGGACTGATTCACAAAACTTAGTAAAATTGGAGTTCAAAACTTCCAGATTACATTTTGAAAGTTCGTGAGGTGAGAGGAAACGCGGGGGTGTGAGGACAAACCGAGGAGTTGAGTCGCGATGCAGAAACGTTCGATTTCGAAAATCACTTTTCAAAGTGCTGAGTAAAAGCAGAAGATGAGAAACTAGTATGGGAAGAGCGTGTGAGGAATGGTGGAGCACCAATGGATATAAATGATCCTTAAAGTCTCTTCGGAATAGTATAATTCCCAAAGTATAATTTCTCAATTTCCCAAGGATATGTTCGAACATCTCTGAAGATTGATGAGTCCCGGAAATGCAACTTCTTCCATCGAGAAGTTGTAAAATCAAACAATCAATTGAGAAATGACCGACGTCCAGTGGTCGTGGAAATACTCAAATGTTTTAATTGGTCAAATATCAATTAATTAAGTCATAAATTCGTAATTTTTTTACAAACTAGCTTCTTTTAAATAAGATTCTCAAATTGTGGATGAAATTCTTATTGAATTACAATAAATATTCCGTGTGGTACGGAACAAATGGATAGTAATTCTTCCAGTATACGGACAGAAATTTTTTAGAGACATTCTCTGGTGCTAGCACGGGAACAAGGGCACAAAGTGACTGACAGAAAAAAATTCCAGTGGTGGCATTGGAAATTTTATTGAGTAGCATGTAAATTTTTCCAGTCCTTATATGATATTTTCACAGAAATCCCTAGATTTTACCTTAACGATGAACCGGCGGGATAAAAAAATACAGCCAATTTTATAAAAAATTTCAAGTACATTCTTCAATATATTCCGAACACATTTGTCAGGTCACAAAATATGACGGTCATGTGACCTTCATGTGACGTCACATTTTTTCATGTCATAATTTGGGTCACATTGCCGACTCACATATGGTAATAAACTAGTCAGATGTAATGTGACCGTCATAATTTTTCTGTTACAAAATCTTGTCACAAATGTTCAAATTGCAACGGTTTCTCGATGCAAGGGTGCCCATCGCTTGAAGGCCTTCAGGTAGAGTATGTTAAATGTGGAGTGAATTTTTCAGTTGAAAATTTCCGTAGAATATCCGGTTTCAAAATTGTATGTAATTTTCAGATGAATATTATTTCAAAAATTGTGATGAAAAACTGGTGTGATATCATTTATTTTACTCATTGATCTCAACTGTTCGACCATTCCCAGTGAGAAAAATGACACTTGGTCAATAAACTCACCACTAATTTTTCTTTTTTAAACTGAAATACGAATAACACGCATATTGACGCTTTGTGATTCTCCATCGATGGAGGTATCATGGAGAATTTTCGAATTTCGAGCAGTTGCCGTCATCTGGGTTGCTACTTATTAGATGAGATGTGACGGTCACAGAGTAAAACAGTGCCATTTGTGTCATGTGACAATAAATTGTCATGGTTGGCCGTGTCACATGACCGTCACTGACGTGCCATATGACCGGTCAGTGACGTGTCATGTCATTTTTTTGCATCCATGATTCCGAAGCCCTCAGCGGAGTTATAGATTGCTGAAGAGAATGGTTCAAAATGGAACAAATTATTTTAAAAACTGATAAGAGCACGAGAATTTTCCGGCGAAACTAAAAATTCGTGACTTTCATTTCTGGGTGACCTAGGTAGTTAATATGAATTTGAATTTCTTTAAGACACCTCATGTAATAATTATGGGTCCTCCCAGCTCCTCCCTTCAAGAGGTATATCATTTTCAAAATTGTAAATTCGAATTTCAATTCAATTCAAGAACGCATGGCATGGCATGGCAATTAAATGACAAGCCATACCAGCGTTTAGCCTTACCCAGGGTTTGCGACATGGACGCAGCTGGTATGTGAATCCCAAAAAGCCAAAATAATAAAATTAAATTGACTAAGTCACATTCATTTAGTTTCACCAATTTTCCGTATCCACTGACTTGGAATTTTTTCCAGTACCAGGGCTGGCATTTTTCTAAAGAATTTCTCTCCGTGTAATTGGCTGGGCTTTGAATCTCAACATCTGCCAAGGCGTTAAGGGCTCGGCCGAGTTCTGCTGTCAGGAGTCGGCTTACCTCGACTCTGGACAAGCGGGAGGTTGCTAATATAGTAAACGACTGTACCGATGGAGGCTTTCTGCGGTTCCCTTCTTCGTCCTCGAAGGGGTAAATGCGGTGCAGTATGCAAAGTCGGCAACAGACACACGGTTAGGCAGGACGAAGATGGCTCAAAAACCCGTAAAGGGTTTCCAGCCTAAATGAAAAAGAATGAGAAATCGCGATATGCTTTTTAGAATTTATTTAGTTGAAACATTGAACGGTAAGTTTCCCGTTAATCTCCAAAGGCAAAGTGAATTTGTATAGTGCTGTATTAGCGGGTATGGGATCCCTCGTTTGTCGAGTGAATGGAGGAGTGCAAAGGTCGGAATATCTAAGGACGAGTGAGCATGGCACAACCGCAGTGAAAACCGTGCTGTAAGCTTGGTGTCCCGAAAATTTATGATAGTTTGTTAAGCCTACTATAGTATGCTGACTGGAATTACTAGCACAAACAATTCTACCACTTCCACTTCTGTACTGTTTTCAAAGGATTTGTTCACTGTTCTATACCAACCAATGGATTTAATCCTTTTCACTAACCAGTACAACTCGCAGATTGCGTGGTAAAAGAAAGTACTGAAATCTGTTTACAGCGGATGTTTTCTCATGTTTTTTTTGGGAAAGTCAACACCTTTAGGGTTTCGTACCAAATGGAAATATTTACTCACTAATAATAGCATGAGAGCTTCAGAATTATTGGGTATTGCCTAATAGGTTCGTTGCAAATAAATGAAGGAGTCACGTTTTTCAGGTTAAAAAATCACGAGACATTTTGTGTATCGGAAACGTTGAGTGAAATACTCAAATAACTTTGAGTTTCGAAAAGTATTCGGGGGATTATTTTTATCGTTGGCGGAAAATTCTTCATTGCTGTAGACAACAGAGCACAATAAAAAATTATCGAAGTCTAATCGCTGTAAAATCCTGTAGACTATATAAAATAACATCAAATGCAACGATCCTTTTGGTGATTGTGGGAGAAAAAATGATCGACATAATTTTGTTGGAAATTCAATAAACGGTAATCTAATATATGGATGCTTGGTTAAATAAAACAAGCAGGGGACAGCGAGCATATGACAGCGCGCCATGTGACAGTAAGCATGTCACTGAGTAATATCTTAGTTTTTTTCGCCATCAATACATTGATGGCGGGCTTCCGAATGGTCTGAAATATTACAAAAGTTTATAGGCTTCACAACACTAACTAGCAGCAAAAATTTCAGATGGTTACTGCCACCCCCATGGGTGCTATCAAAATTCCAATGTTTCAGATACTTCGTATGAGCAGGTACACATATTTTCTGTCCAAATTTCAAGTTGATATCCCAATTTTTGCACAAGCTAGAGTGTTTAAAAAGTTTTCTATGAAAAAACGGAAAAACGCGAATATCTCGAAAACTTTGTATGAACTGGTATATATGTTTTGATTGATTTAGATAGAAGGCATCGAAACGAATGTTTTGAAAAAAGAAAAAGTGAAATGGGTCTACTAGTTTTAAAGACATTTGCGGAAAACTATTTAACAACGAATCGCCTTTTCTTCAAAACTATTAGATCGATCGAGCTGAAATTTTGCAGAGTGTCAGTCCTCATTAAGATCTATAATCTACCAAAATTTCAGATTTTTGGAATTGTTTTAGCCACTTAATTACTCAATTTTCTAAAAATTTATCATTGGGAAGGTGGCGCTAGACATAGTCACATACAGACATGGTCCGCAAACTTCGTATTTTTACGTTTCAGACCATTCTACATCATTTCCAGTCAAAATTAGAGAATGTGAAAATCGAAGGATTGCCATGCTTCCGTTCGGAAGTAAAAACGGTCATTTAGGCTTGTACCAAACGTAAGAATATGGTAAACCCTTGGAAACGCACACCTGCAATGAGGTCTTGCATACCAAATGCTCACTGAGTTCTCATTTATGTAATTCTCTATAGAAGTGATAACTTTCCCTGTGAAATACTTCAAGTGTATTAAAATTGGTGATCAATTAAAAATGAATTCGAGTATAAATCAACTTGCTTCACCATTTTGACCAATTGAAATGAAATCATATTTATAGACTTCATTAACAGAATTCACTTTGTCCAAATGATTACTCGAGACTCCCCTGGGAAATCGTTCCCGGAAAATTGTTCCGATACTTTCCGGGCTACAGGTATCCCAAAACCTGTCCGAATGGATAGATCGCTGAAATTATATTTGACGAACCCGTATAAAAATCAGAAATTGGGGAACAAATTACGAAGCTGAATTTAGCTTTGAATCTCATTTACTTTAATTAAAAAATCCAAAGTTCAAGGCAAACGAAAAATTGACTTTTAATTAATAAAAAATCCAAAATTGTATTCCTAAAATACCCTGAATGATTGCAATTATCAGCTCAGAAGTGTTCCTCAGTCGATACAAAACATTTGGTAATGACCATTCCCAGCGGTTGATGACTGCCAATTTCCGGGTAAAAATTATTAAAAAATTCGATTTTGTTCCCAGTTAATTTTTTATCTTATGGTGTTCAAAAAAACAGTAGCAACCAATATTGCAGTGAGACAGTATTCATGAGACATCCTCTCGAATAGTATTCTTGGAGTGCTTTCTGCACCCCGAATGACATTTGTCTATTTAATATTATGAAATTTCATCCAGAATCCCCAGAACCCCTTTATCTAATATTGATGCTGCCGCCGAAGAAGACATTCAGCCTGTGGCACATTCAGAGGGACTCGTAATGCCGAAGACGGATGAAAATTCTTTACTCACTCCCGAGAGATACTTTGGCGGGTACTCTTTCGTACCTTTTCATCAGGATGATAAGCCAAATTGTGAAATATATAGTGAGTGAACATCTGTAAATTTGTGAATCCAAGGTGCGTGATATAGTGAAACTACGATACGCCTACTCACAGCAAGAAGTACAGACATCAGACGAAATGTAATGGAGGTCTTGGCGAATATCCAGGAGAAACGGTTGGACGACGAGGCCGAGGCGAAGGAGGCCTCTTCAACTGTACCAAACGCTATTCGGTTCGGTGGGCTCAGTTTTATTGAAAGAAGAGGGAGAACCAATGACACTCTATGTCTATGTCCATACAGATGCCTTCACTGGCTTGGGGTTCTATATTTGTTCAAACTCCTCTGGTCTGCTGAGGCACGTGGGGCACATCCCTCTGGGAATAAATGTGGTGTCGTTCCAAGGATGGTTTGAGCCATAGAGAGCAGGCAAAACCTCAACCAGTTTACTCGAGTGTGACATTCTTCATCGTTAAATAAATTGGCCATCTCTAACTTTTGGGAGATAAAAGCAATTTCGACAAGCGCAATTATTTATCAAGTTATAAAATACCCTCATAAGCTTTTTACATAAAAATCTTTCAAATTAATGGTCCCGACTACCTTCTGACTGAATTTGGATTAAACTCTTGCTAAATCCTGAATGAAAACTGATTAAATCCTAGTTATATACTAATTAAACCTTGATTGAACCTTGGTTAAACCCGGACTGAACACGAATTCGAGTCTTAAGAGGGTCTGAATGTAGGATTATTTGACAGAATGAAATAATACGCAAAATTTTGATGACATTTTAATTACTGATAGTACTATGCCGCGCAAAAATAAAAGAAGAGAATATTAAAATAAGAATTTCAAAAAAGGAAACACATTCGGAAGCAAGTTGCTAATGTATTAGCCACCATTCGTATACTCATTTCGTATATTAAATGAGTACACAAATTAATTAATTAGTATACTCATAGTATTAGATTATTAATTTACTCATTTTATATACGAAACGAGTATACTAAAGAAAATGAAATAATTTTGCGTTAGAATTTTGGAAGCCGGATTAGTTTTCAACTTCGCGGTTGTACCGTTACTGACATCTCCTAGCCAAGATTTCCATGGCTGAGCAGAGATTTTTGTTTTTGCAAGTTGAAAAGCGAGTGTTGTAGAAAAATGTGTGTTAAAGAGGGAGAACAGAAGAAAATGAAGGAAAAAAGTAAAAGAAGAGATACTTCGCAGTAACTACGAAGGCGATTTTGCCGTTTCGGAAACGCAAAATGTTTGGTGATTTTTGTCGTCATTTATGACGGATTCTGATGCAACAAAAATGCTGGAAAATGTTAAATAGCAATAAATTGTCAGTGAAACATGAAATTCTATGATTTTTTCTTCTTCAAATCGAAATGAATTAATTTTTAAAAACGAAAATAATGGATCACATAATTAAATAATTGACAGTGACAGAGTAGTATAATAGTTCAGGAATCAATCAGATCAGAGTACGAAAATTCTGGGCTATACTTTAACGATGAAATTCGATTTATGTTCCATATTCGATGTTTACAACCCTACAAATTTTTCATCCTCCCACTATCACTTGAGGTTGCTTTCTACAAAAGTGTCTGCCTGAGGGTCAAGAAAAATGGCGAAGAATCTATAGTGTATGGAGAAAGAGTTTTCCCTACAATCTTTCTCGTTCCCTTCCATATTTCATCTACAATGTGGTAGCAGTCTTGAATCGCTCTGAAAATGTGAAGTATGTCGTGCATTTGATGAAAAATAACAGTCTGAGATATTTTCTTGGAAATTCTACGTGATGTACAATGAGGTGACATACACTTCTGTGAAATTTTTACAAGAGAACTTCTTCACACTGTAGATGAAGGATTCTTCAGATGATTTCTAAGAATATAAAAAAAGTTTTGGTCAATTCCTTTGAAATAAGGTCAGTCCATAATTTTTGTCATCCTCAAATCATTCTACCACGAACGAACTAATGACAAGAGCTGTTTACATTGAAATATCATAATCAAAAATATCTTGTCGATTTCTAAATTTTTGTAAAAAAACTGCGCCTAGAAAAAGTTTTGTTTGATTCTTACAGAACAGCAAAGGTACAATTAGATGTCTATGAGTAAAATATTTCCAAATCGAATAAAATTTGGGAAAAATTCTCAGCGTGATGAAATAAACTATTTATTATGCGCATTGATTCATTCCGCTCATTATTTATCTATTAATTATGAGGAATTTTCCATATGATGAAGTGTCCAAGTGATGGAATGTGTAAAGGTCGGAACGGATTCTCGGGGTAATTTAATGACTTTCATCTGGTTAGCGAAAGTGCCTGAACAATAGATTTTCGGGAAAAATCATTTTTTGCACGAATGAGTTGACAACGATTTTGAAAGGACAAATTTTAGGATTTTATGATTTCTACATCCGTGAACTGAACTTGAAGGGATTAAAACTACCTCTTCCTGTTACTAGTAGAAAAACAAATTGCTTTGGGTAAAAATCAAGAATTTTGGGAAAACGACAAGATTTCAACGGTCGTCTTAAATATTATTTTACATGTGCGACCGAACACGATATATTATCATAGTATCAAGGTTCGAGTGCTAGGAGATTGATTCAATCAGCCACTCCAATATACGGTTCTCTAATTATTCAAAACTAGATTGGTCCTAATGGACTAATGACCAGAATCCCTAGATAACGATCCACTCCAATTCTTCAGTGAAAACCTCATTATACATAAGTCTCCACACGCGATATATGCAAAGTCCAAATAGATTATCTTTCGCCACTGCTCATTACGATGAGGCTACGATTCACGCTCCCTTCTTTCATTCTCCATAAAAATCGATTCGCCACACGTTTACGCATTAAAGCGCAGCAATTTCCCGCTCTATTTTCTCCGCCTGTAGTTTAATCTACGTGATTTTTATCAAAACTTGTATTAATAGTATTATCTGTAACGTATGTTGAACATCGATTATCTTCGGTGTGGTATATGGTCGTTGAACTTATATTTTTCATTTACAGTTTATGGAAAACTTGATATATTCAATTAGTTACAATATAATAAACAATCAAAGTTATCGATTTTAGTACTTCCCTTTCGAATTCCAGTTGTTTTATTGATAATTCGTTATCAAACAAATATGTTTTAACATTTTCATATCTCATATTACATAGATGGAAAACATTTCAGTTTTTAGTGAGACATCTGTCATTTCTAGGATTTGATTCTTAATTTTTAGGAATGAAGCCCTTATGTTCAGGCATTTTTGTTGCTAACTAACTTTACAGTTTTAATCATTGAAATTTTGGGACAAATTGTCCAGAACTACACGGAGAAAAAAGTTGGAGAAAAATTGATTTTCTGTTCAAATGATCGAAAAATCGGTAAAGTACTAGATTTTTCAGTTCAATTATTCTATGAAAATTCAGAAAAATGGGCAAAATTCAGGGAAAATTTGAAAATTCATATTATTTTATTTCTGAATATTCATGTTCTACTGAAAATTCAATCAAGTTGTGAATTTTCCATCTCACTCCTAGTTAAAGCTCATGAATTTCCTTGAATTCTACATAAAACTAGAAATTTCATATGCGCTTTTCCCCTAAGTCCGATGCAATGTCGCTTTTATGAGAATGACTAGCATATTTTCCATGAAGTTGCAAAAAATTTCTAACAGTGCATTTCGGCCACAGTTGTCGGTTGAAAGTCCATTATGCGACTCGAACCTTTATCCGAATTTCTTTCTGCCGCAACTCCTATCTTTGTTCTTCTCTGGCCTGCGATCCTCTGTTTATCCTTATCTACTTTTCTGGATCGCCGTCGACGCTGTTATCTCAACACAAGCCATACTTGGGACCAACACTCGCTCAAGGAGTATTCCGAGAGCAGTAGGCTAAGAAAGATATAAAATAGAATGCTTGTTCTATTTTCTTCCTTTCCTATTTTGTTTTTTTTTCTTCTCTGGACCCACCTGCATCGATTCCTCTTATTTTCCGGATAACTTGTGATGCTTTTGAATCATTCTGAGGTATTCCAATGTTGAGAATACGTTTCAATCGCATTATATTATCTGGATTTCACGTATTATAATATAGTTTCATTAAAATGGTTCGTCAATGATTGAAAATTATCATGCGATTCATTTCTCGCTCGAAATTATATTACATTGTTTAAAAAATTTGTCTGAAATTTCCGGTATAGGGGTGACCGGAGCAAAGTGGGTTGGCCGGGGCATAGTGGGGTACAAAAAAAACGGCAAAAATTGAGAAATTCAAGGGATTGACAAGGGGTCGATCAGAGATCAATAAAGAGAAAAAAAAGCTAAAAAAATCGAATAATACGGAGGAAAAATTTTTAAGAAATGGAATAACTCTGGATATTCTTTCAATTCTTTCAAACACCGGGATGAGCCGCCATATTGGGTATTTTCATTAACACTGAGTTCTCACAATGACCTAGATTTGGATAGTCAGATAAATTTGCTAAACCCATCC
The DNA here is from genome assembly GCF_001412515.2 of Diachasma alloeum. Lineage (NCBI taxonomy): Eukaryota > Metazoa > Arthropoda > Insecta > Hymenoptera > Braconidae > Diachasma > Diachasma alloeum. The sequence goes on from NW_021680572.1 coordinate 403,189, forward strand.
CCCGACAGCTGGTAACGATGGAAAAAATACAAAATGAGAAGAATGGCATCCCACTTGCTGTGCATACTTTCTGTTTACTGACATAAACGTCACTTCCCTACTGAAACAAGAGAATAAAAACAATCAATTAGAAATATTAGGATTTCACTTCGTAAAATTGAGATAAACAAGACAAATCTAACGAATAAATTCGAAAATTTCAAATTCTAAAAAAAAAAATAAAATTGAAGAAAAAAATGGCTTTGTAGGAATAAATGAATAATGTCATTTGTTCCTCCAATTATCTCGACAAGTGGGGCTGCTCCTCATCGCGATACTTGAGAAACAAAATTAATTCGACGAATAACGATAATTTTAAGAAACGTATAGAAAATCGTTATAATGCACTCTTCTGTTGAGGAACATGAAATTGATGTTCGTGCCCTATCGTGCCCTATCGTACCCTATCGTGCCCCAAATTGAAAAATCGATTGATCGGGACCTTCCCTACAGATTTCAGAGTTTTTCTGTGGTTTTTTTGCAGATTCTAAGGTGAAAAACAAAGAAACAACATTTATAATTATTTTAAAGTTTTTGGACACTACCCCACTGTGCCTCCAACTGTAATACGTTGGCGACGCGAGTTGATAATTTTATAATGTGAATAGTGATTGCTAAAAAGCATTATAAGTATGATAAAAGCTCTGACACCCGCCTTTTTGTTTTAGCTACCCCGCTTTGCCCCGGTCTCCCCTACCTTTTGAAAATTTTTATCGAATTTAATTACAACTGAAATTTCAAGGAATTTCGTCATTGAAAATTCAGACTTTCGTGGAAAAATCTGAAAGAACTGTAAATTTCAGTTTCATTTTTCCCTGAAAATAAATAGAAAACCGAAAATAGAAGGTTCCGGTAAATATTTCCTGAAATTTATAAGACAGTGACACTGAATGCGATTTAAGAGGAAAAAAATTATGAAATTTCAGATTTCACTATAAATTCTATATAGTTTGGCATTGAATATTCAGTGTTGATTAGGAATTCAAATAAATTAAGAAATTCTCCTCCTTATGCTGCTTAAAATTCAGGAATTTTATTGAATTTTCAGTGAAACCTGAAATTTTATGATTTTTTCCCCGGCAATCACATTCAATATCGTTTCCCTGAAAATTAGGAGTCAACTGGCCATGAAATTTTATCTTTTTTCTAACAGTATAGTATGTATAGGTTTTAGAATTTCTGCATTTGCAGGGTATTTTAGAGGTCCTAACTATAGACGGAAAAAAATATCCTCGAATCGGTTATATAATATTCCGGAATCCGGTATATTATTCTGGAATCGAGAATGGAATATTTCGGATTCCAGTATATTATTCCGTATTCCAGAATATAAGATCCTGGATTCCGAAATGTAGATATTCCTGATTCTGGAATATTACATACCCGATTCGAGGATATTAATTTTTCTGTTTATCAGTTGGGTAGACACACTAGATTCCATGTGGAATCAATCGTTTGTATAACTATTATATGATGTGATTTTTCGGCCACATTTTTTCTCAGTATTCATATGTCAGTATTTAGCAAGTTGTCAAGGTTTCTAAAACGTCAAATTTCTAATATTTGACAATTTTCAAGACAATGAAATATAACTAGAATTTACTGCAAATGTCCTAAATGTTCTTCGTTAAACGGCGAAATTGTACAAATTGACGTGGTCTCTGAAATAGGCAACTATACAGTTATTCTCTCAAGGAAGGAATAAGTTCTCGCCAACCACCGTTTGTCGTCATAACTAAAACTTCTGTCATGACTTTCTTAACAAGAGATTTCTGCTGTTAGTTAGCCCGTCGAAACTTGTTGTCCCGAGCAAGGGATTTCCCTCTGTATGGTACATAAATCGCCAAACTAAAACAACCACAGATATCCACAGGTTCAGGTTAATGAGCAGAGAGAAAGGGGAAAATAATAACACTGGCATGTGCATCTACCCAAACGTTATGCATAGTCACCCACAATTAGGTTAAATCAAGTACAGGAAAAGGCTTTGGTGAGTCGTTAACGATGTAAAATTCCGGTTGAGAACTGGGTGAATTCCATGAATAGATGGACATTTTTTTCGCATCATGGGATAAAAGTTTCCCGTGTTACGAATGTTACTACTGAAAATATTGTTGTTTTTGTAGCGAGGAGCACGCTTTTGAATAATTCTGCGTAAAAAATTCCTATTATTGTACCGTATTGTGAAAGTTTACATTGGATCGTATTCGGAATTGACAGGAGGCAATGAAGGTTTTGTCATAAGATTTTGTTTTATTTCGGTAATTTCCGTAAGCACCACCCTTTTCACCACTGCCAAGTTGTTGATTATCCCAAGGGCAATTTGCCAACAACGCGTGACCGTTTTCCAGTTGAGTCACTATCATCTCCCACATCTTGATTTCATTCTGGATATCCGTGCACTTTTTTACCTGCTCAAATTTAAATTATCCACATAAAATATGTTGGATTGCATTGTCGTTGGAATCTATTACATATGAAGTAATTCATGTAGGGGAAATCATTTCAAAATCATTGATCTCTGGGTTTATTCGGAAGAAGTTGTATTTTCATTGCTGAGCTGTAGAATGCGTTGATACATAGAGAAAAATGTATAACAAAAATTACTATATGAAAATGTTTACGGATTCAGACACGTGAAAACTTAAATTCAGATATCTATTTTTTGTAGTGTACCCGATGGTTGCCCAGCGTGGTTCTTTCAACACAATCAACATAATCAACAACGAATTTCGGGAGATTGCAAACCAGGTACTCCTGACTTTACATTAATTATCGACAATTTAAATGATTCCCGGAAATGTCAATGGACAGTCAACTGGTACATAAGGCAGCCGTTCATCTATTCCTGAGAAAAGTCATTAACCGCTTGAAAATTGCATACAGTCTAACCAATAAAATAATTTATTTTTCGACGGTGCCAGTTCTCAATACAAAAATAGGAAAAATTGCATCAATCTCGTTTACCATGAATTAGACTACGGTATGAGTGCTGAATGGCATTTCTTTGCACCGCCCAATAAAAAATCGTCATGTGATGGCATTACGAACGGAAGGGTAAAAAGTGTCGCGCCCGATCAGTAACTTTTGATGCGCACGATGGATAAAATTTAATTAGATTATGTTGTAACTGCAACATTTACGATTTTAAAGAAGAGAAAAAATTTGGAGTCTCCATTCATTCAATATTCCCCAGCTTGAAATTCAAAAGATTGGAAAAATTCACTTTAAAATTTCAATTTATTGGTTTCGAAGCAGATAACCATAAACTGTAAATCGTTCTTGATTAAATTTCTCGTAAGTTTGAACATCTGTCTAACAAATACTCACTGTATAGTTTTAGTGTCAGTCTAGTGTGCGAAAGGTTGTGAGTTCGATTCCCCGTGGAACCGAATTTTTCAACGGAAGGCTCCGGCGAGCGGGAGGTTGCTAATAGAGGAACCGCCTGTACCGGCATGGGTTTTCTGTGGTTTCCCCATGCTACTTCTATGTTCTATAGAAGTGCGAATGCGGTACAGTGTAGAATCCACAGCCCTATGCATAGGGTTGGATAGAGTGCCGAATGGAACCCGAAAAAGAGACTCCGAGGCCGTAAAAAAAAAAAAAAAAATTCTCAGGAACGAACAGGACTCAGAAACATTTATTCATGTATTTAATCCTCAACCATTTCAATTATTTATGTCTTTAATCCTCAAAGTTTTCAATCGTTTTACAACTTCCTTTAACCGTTCAAAAATCCGAAATGTCTATTATTTTATTACGGTCGTTTATGACACGTGAAGACTCGATGCATACTCATCAGCTTTTACCTGAATTACCCCTCCAGTTTACACGGACCCTGCGGACCCCAAGAGTTACCCGAGTGGAAATTGCTTCAGGCCCGCCTGAAGCATGATCAGAACTTGATCAGGTTTTTGTAAGGTTCGACTGATCCGGTGATTCCTGATGAGAACCTGACCAAGATCTGATCCAGCAGATCGGATCCGAAAAACTACAGGCGGATTCAGATCAAGTTCTGATCAGGTGGCCATGATCAGATGATGCATGATGAGAACCTGACCAAGTTCTGATCCAGCAGATCGGATCCGAAAAACTACAGGCGGATTCAGATCAAGTTCTGATCAGGTGGCCATGATCAGATGATGCATGATGAGAACCTGACCAAGATCTGATCCAGCAGATCGGATCCGAAAAACTACAGGCGGGTTCAGATCAAGTTCTGATCATGATCAGATGATGCCTGATGAGAACCTGACCAAGTTTTGATCCAGTAGATCGGATCCGAAAAACTGCAGGATGATTCAGATCAAGTTCTGATCAGGTAGGCACGATCTCACCCTGAGGTCGGCTGCCTAACCCCAATTTGATCAAATTCGGATTTGATGTCTTTGATCGGCATTTTAACGGGGTCAATTGAAGAGAAAACGATCAGATTCAGATCCGGTCCACCTGACATTAATTTTAATAAGTTTTTCGGATAATTTAATTGACTATTATTATACTGTGCAAATTGAGTGNTCATGTATTTAATCCTCAACCATTTCAATTATTTATGTCTTTAATCCTCAAAGTTTTCAATCGTTTTACAACTTCCTTTAACCGTTCAAAAATCCGAAATGTCTATTATTTTATTACGGTCGTTTATGACACGTGAAGACTCGATGCATACTCATCAGCTTTTACCTGAATTACCCCTCCAGTTTACACGGACCCTGCGGACCCCAAGAGTTACCCGAGTGGAAATTGCTTCAGGCCCGCCTGAAGCATGATCAGAACTTGATCAGGTTTTTGTAAGGTTTGACTGATCCGGTGATTCCTGGCGAGAACCTGGCCAAGTTCTGATTCAGCAGATCGGATCCGAAAAACTACAGGCGGGTTCAGATCAAGTTCTGATCAGGTAGACATGATCAGATGATGCC
>NW_021680572.1:408171-558836 GCF_001412515.2 Diachasma alloeum
GGACTCAGAAACATTTATTCATGTATTTAATCCTCAACCATTTCAATTATTTATGTCTTTAATCCTCAAAGTTTTCAATCGTTTTACAACTTCCTTTAACCGTTCAAAAATCCGAAATGTCTATTATTTTATTACGGTCGTTTATGACACGTGAAGACTCGATGCATACTCATCAGCTTTTACCTGAATTACCCCTCCAGTTTACACGGACCCTGCGGACCCCAAGAGTTACCCGAGTGGAAATTGCTTCAGGCCCGCCTGAAGCATGATCAGAACTTGATCAGGTTTTTGTAAGGTTTGACTGATCCGGTGATTCCTGGCGAGAACCTGGCCAAGTTCTGATTCAGCAGATCGGATCCGAAAAACTACAGGCGGGTTCAGATCAAGTTCTGATCAGGTAGACATGATCAGATGATGCCTGATGAGAACCTGACCAAGTTTGATCCAGCTAGATCGGATCCGAAAAACTACAGGCGGATTCAGATCAAGTTCTGATCAGGTGGCCATGATCAGATGATGCATGATGAGAACCTGACCAAGATCTGATCCAGCAGATCGGATCCGAAAAACTACAGGCGGGTTCAGATCAAGTTCTGATCATGATCAGATGATGCCTGATGAGAACCTGACCAAGTTTTGATCCAGTAGATCGGATCCGAAAAACTGCAGGATGATTCAGATCAAGTTCTGATCAGGTAGGCACGATCTCACCCTGAGGTCGGCTGCCTAACCCCAATTTGATCAAATTCGGATTTGATGTCTTTGATCGGCATTTTAACGGGGTCAATTGAAGAGAAAACGATCAGATTCAGATCCGGTCCACCTGACATTAATTTTAATAAGTTTTTCGGATAATTTAATTGACTATTATTATACTGTGCAAATTGAGTGTTATCAACCATTATCAATAATTATTTTCAATCTTTAAAAAGGATCATTATACTATAATTAAAATAAATTAAATTAATTTAGTTTAATGAATTTAATATAATTAATCAATTTAATTAACAGCCAGCCCTTCTCAAATGTACAGAAGGGATGATGATGCCGTAAATACGTACTAGAAGAGTATCAAACTTACACGGAAATGATCATGAGAAAAAAAATCAACAAATGTCTATTTATTTATTAATGTTATTGTTATTATCATTATTATTATTCATTAATGAAATGAATAAAAATTTAATTCAGCATATTTTATCTCTGAGAATACACAAGCACATCCGCGAGATCAGGAATAATCGTAATTTCAACGAATACCCCGATACAAATGATATAGGCAAAAATGTACAGTTTATTTAATAGTAATAGCGCGATAGCGTAGTGGTTAGGGCATAGGATTAGCAATCATAGGGTCCCCGGTTCGATCCCCAGCATCGGTAAAAAAATAATAAGCTTTTTCAGAGGTAATAACAGTAAAGATTCATTAAGAGAGGCGGCCTACGGTGAAAGAATTGAATTATCTTTTGTTTTGGATTAATAATCATTGATAATTTTTATTGATACTGACAGACAGATCATCCGGTTTTCATAGAGTTGACTTGATCAAGGTCGGATCCATTCGTCCTGATCAAATCCGGATTGGTCAGAGGCGTAACATGTCTGATCAAGACCAAATCCGTCTACTTGATCAATACCTGATCAGTGGTCAGGTCTAATCTGATCCAAACTTGATCAAGACATGACCGGAATTTTCACTCGGGTACCACCCACTTCTCCTACCCATCCTCAATTTGACCAATTCTATCGATTGTTACGAAAATGACAAAATTCATTCAATCAGAATGCTCCTAACTATTCCCTCCTTTTTTTAAATCATACGCTAAAATTTATTAATATTTTTCGTCAGTTCCAACTTAGCTCTCGAACAAGTAACTAAATAAAATTTCTTCAACTATGTACAGTGTTTAATAAATATGTACAGTGTTTAATAAATGTGAAATATGTGTTAATCGGGCATCCAAATATTTTATGAAGTCTTTTCAAACATCCATCATGGCATCGACAATGATTCAACTTTTATCAATTCATTAATTCTTTAAAAATTTCAAAAACAGTCAAGGGAAAATACGATAGTTTGACAATGTAGCACCTTTCGGAATGATAATAGAAAATAAATTCTTGGGCTTCATCTACATTACGAGAACGTACAAATTGGGTGAATAAAAATTATTCCGTGAATTTTATAATAATTACCAGGGTAGCAATAATTTTTATTCTTCACGTAGATATTTTTCGTCTTTGTCTATATACGTTTTGACAAATGTATTGACAATTTTTGGTTTGTTCCGCGAAAATTGCCATACGGAAGGGTAAAATTTATTTTACGTTCTATAATTTTCATTATTTATAACATCAATTTTTGTCGAACTTTCGGATACAAATTCGACGAAAAATTTTAAGAATACACGTTTATTTTTCTGAGAGGATAATTTGTAACAAAAACTACTTTTGACAAGGAAGGTATACTTTTTTTTATTTAAGCATTTTTGAACAATTACAGTTCAATTTGCATACACATTTCTTGTTATAAACATGAGATCATGTGAACTATTTACAGATTCTGTGGTAGCTCAGAACTATTAACAATACACTTCAAATTTGAATGGAATATTTGACAAGAAACTCGTTAATTATAACAAGACAGTTTTTATCTACTCTAATTAGGAATTTCCGTGTATGATATGGTGGGAAATTTTTTTGGTTTATAAGTTTTTGAAACATGATTTATCTGAAATCATCGTACAGCGGGCATTGCCACAGGGCATGATCGATGTTTTCTTCTTCATAACTGAATTTGCATAGCGGCGATGGAATTATATCATCACTGGAACCATTGATGGCTTCTCTTGCTAGGCAATCAGCTTCCTCATTCCCAGCCATCTCCGAGTGGGAGGGAACCCAAACGAATTTCAAACTATCACTGTTGGTTTTGACCAGTTCATTATATTTATCTTTGATGGTAAGGATCAATTTATTCGTTTTAATATTTATGCTCGGCCGTGAGATCGATTGAAGAGCACTTAATGAATTACTGATAATCAGAAAGCTGTTGTTCGGATGTGAGTGAGCAAAATAGGTGGTTTCGCAGAGTGCGAGACACTCAGCTATATATATCGATGCTTTGGGGTTGAGGGAGAATGATTTCTTTTTACATTCATTTGTGTACAGTAGAATGCCAACGGATATACCATCAGTAGTTTTACTACTATCAGTGAAAATTTCCATTGCTCCTGCAGAGCAGCTGTTTATTAACGGATGCGGATTATTATGCGAAGCTACACATTTCTGATAGTGGTTCTCCGAGCTCTGTATCCACCGGTAGGGTTTTAATAGTCAAACGGCAATCATAATTGAAAATGTTGGGTCGATCACCAATGTCTAAATGTTCGAATAATTTTTCAATATCTTTGATGCAAGTTTTAAGTACATGAAGTTTAGAATTCGAAGTTCAAAGAGTCGGCTAGTATTTCTGTTTAGTGAATGAGCGCTGAAGGCTCAGATTTGAAACAATTTTCATCAGATAGCTTTTGCACAAGAATGCTGCTCGATTTTGAATTGTAGGGAATTGTGACAGATGTGGAAATCCTGTATCCCATATAAAATCTAATGGCCGAATATTGAATTCGTTCGAGTTTCGAATTGTGGGTTTCTCTGTTGGAGCAATAGATAAATAGGTCGTATTCCAAGATCGGGCGCACAAAAGCCTTATAAAGAATAAATAAAGGCTCGGGATCAGCCACCTACCAGGTGCCGCGGATAAATTTTATGATATTCAATGCTTTAAGAGTTTTGCACTGAACTTTATATAAATGTGAATAGAAGTTTAATTTACCATCAAAGTTTAAGCCAATATATCGAGCCGATTGACTACATTGGATTGTCCCACGTACGAAAAAACGAATGGGCCGAGCTTGGCCCAAGCCCGGTGGCCGGCCTGCCGAACTTCGGGACCCGTTCCTCAACCGGGACCGCGCCGGACTTGGTTGAAACCTGGAATGATAACATCGGGCCAGGTCTGGGCGCCCATCTCGGCCCAGCGTTGGTTACCAGTCGTTGACCAGGCTCAATTAAACATTACTTAATTACATGAATATGACAATATGGGTGATTGAAATACAAGTAATTTAATATTACTCCTCAACATTCGTAATAGGTTCAACGAGGAAAAAAAATCAATACCGGCATGTGACTGGTGCCACACTGGCTGCCAAACTATTCATGGCAATTATCAATAATAACAAAAACAAAATAATTAACACTTTTTAGGATGATTTTTAGTATTCATTGTGCCCTACCTACCAAACCCTAACGCAATCATCGCTGAAAAACCGATTTTGTTAACTTAAAATATTACCCCCTAACGTGGGCTCGAACCCACGACCTCACGACTACTAATCCGACGCCCTAACCACTAGTCTACCGCGCAATTCGTAAAACCTCTACTTCAAATCGTCCATATTAATTCCATCTCGGTTTTTTTCGACTTGAATGTTTTATTATTCAGTTGATAGAAATATTCAGTGATTCAACTACAGTTTAATCGGTAAATTAATTCAATAATGAATAATAATAATTATTATTATTAATTACAATAATAATTGTAACAATTAGGATTACTGTTGAATGACGATTCTTCTTCTTTTCGTAATAATTAGCGAGTAACATGTGACTTCAACACCTACAATGTCACCATTTTTTTACGATTACACCCTTAACATTTTACCCTCAAGTTTCCACCCTTAACATTCAACCCTCAGAATGTCAGCCTTATAATTTTTTCGCCCCTTTCCATTATTGCGATTTGACCCTTACAATTTTACTCTTCAGATTTTACCCTTATGATTCCACCCCTATGATTCCATTCTCATCATCTCACCCTTACGGCTTAACCCTTACAGTTATACCAACGGCTGGAGCTCAATGACCAAGCTCCGGGCCACCGCTGGCTGAGGCTTGGTTATCGAGGTCCGGCATGCCAATGTCCGGCCAAGGCAGGGCCAGATCTGTCAACCAAGGCTCGGTTACCCGCCCTTCTCCCGAGACTCAAGCCCTGGTCCCCAGGGATGGCCGAACCTCGGTCCAAGCCTGGGCGCCCAGACTTGGCAAGCCCAGGCTTGTGCCAGGCTTGACCCGTTTCTCCAACACTGGCATTTCGTACGTGGGGTATGACCACTGATGTGGATGACGGTTTCGGTAATGGGATATTTTCTCTTGTTAAAGTGTAATAAAACTGTTTTTTGAGGAGCTAGGGTTAATCCAATTGAATAGAGGTTATTGTTGATATTTTCGATGGCATTCTCCATCATATCAATGCCTCTGGGAAGAGATGAGAAGCTCGTGTACAGAGCTCTATCATCTGCAAGTTGGGAGATTTCCACTGCTAAGGGAAGACCATTTATAATTTTAGTACCATAAATTGTGAATAAAAGAGGGGATAAAACTCCTACTTGCGGAACTCCCTTGTATACCTTTCTCGGTTGTACATTGATTTTAGATGTGATGTTCCTCTCATACGATGTAAATTTGATGAATTTAACTAGATTGAGTGGACAATCTATGTCGGCTAGTTCATCGAGTAATATTCTAACATCCACGTTATCGAACGTCGATTTAACATCACGAAATGCAACTAGAGTCGCTCTATTTTTAGACAGATTATGATCAACGTATAAAGCTAGATTACTCAGGTCATCGTAACATGAATGCCCTTTTCGAAAGCCACTTTGTGAATTAGGTAGAATATTACGATGTTCAACCGACCATTGAAGACGGTTTTTATCTAATGGGGCGTCCATTGGTTCCATCCGCTTTTGGAATGAAATCAACGAATTATTCATTCCAACCCGAAGAGTACTCTGAAGAGATATACATCCCGTTAAAAATATCTAACAAGATTAATTTGAGTTTGATGGGGATACTCTGGAGTAGAACATAGTCGATTCCGTCTGTACCTGACGATCATTTATTCTTACGCGCACTTACGGCAACGTTAAACTCGACAAAGTTGAATGGGGCTGCTAATATTTCATTATCCTTGCACTGCAGAAAGTAATCAGGATCGCTTGGGACCCACGGAGGACTAATCGAGTTGAGTCAGTTCACGATATTATTACCAAATTGCAAGTTTCTCGAGGTGTTTTTGGAATCAACATTAACCCCCTTGTTTTTCAAGACTTCAGGTGTGCGCTAGACATACGAAAGGCCATCATTAATATTGATAGAACTAGCGAACTCCCTATAACTCGTTCTCGTCTTAGCTCTGAAAGTTCTTCTCGGAGAAACAACTGCCCGTTTAAACGAATAATAATCTACAGGGTTGCGACTATAACACCATCTTTTATATGCTGCCTTGCGAAGCCTCTTGGCTTTCTCACAGTCATGATCCCACCAAGAGCCAGGGTTCCTGTGGATTTCATTGGGTACATGTCGTTTATCGGGAGCATGTTTACTTACTAGGGTTATGAGATTATCGATAAAGAAATAATACTTATCTAACGAGAAAGTACTATAATTTGATTCTAAAAAACTATAGTAAGATTCTTCAAGGTCTTTTATAAGCTCTGTATAGTTAGTTCTGACGGATGTGGCTTTAAATGACTGTTTACGTGTTTTTCAGTTGATATTTCGGTGAGAGTTGGGAAATGATGTAATGCCCAATTATCATCCCCGAGGAGAGCTTTAATTTCATTAGAAAAAGAACTGGTAGATAAAATAAGATCAATGTTGAATTCAGTATGTTCATTTCTGCGTGTGATAAAGTCCGGATTTTGAATAATTACATCTTGTTCAATAATACTCTCGAGGAGACGATCCTCATTAGTTTCACTTTTGCGGCAATTCTACGCTGGGTAATATGCATTGAAATCTCCCATAAGTAAACTGAATTGATTATAACTAGCAAGTTTTATTATTTAATCCCATACGTTTTGTATTAAGGTGTTTTCGGGAGGTCTATAGAAAGTAAACAGAGTGAATGGTGGGGTGATGTCAGTTGTTTCTAATCCGATTACTTGAACTAGTGGACTAGAGATCTTAATGTTATCAATTCTTTTGTATGCTATATTAGTTCTTATAAATTTATCTATAAGAACTAATATAGTTTTCCATTAATCCGCTGCCTGATCCATACTCTCTATCTTGTCGTATCACTTTGTACCCAGGGATTACAATTTTTTGCGTATATGTGGAGTCGAGTAGAGTCTCTGTGCATATAATGATATCAAGGTCTATGGCTTGTGACGATTCGAATTTATACCGATACTCGTGCCGTGGGAAATTATTAATTCGTCAGAATGTTGACTGTGGCGCTAGAGACATCCGAGGATATTCAACGCCTCATCGGATATACCTCGCTCTCTTGCCTCCCGACCAGCGAAGCCAACGGTCAGTGATTCCTTTTCACCACATTGTCATTACCGGGTTGGCATTGAGCCCATTTTTTTTATCGCGATTAAATAACTGCATTGATTATAATTGACTTTTCTTTTAATTCGATTATTGGTCTCTATTGATTTTCAAACCTTTTTGCTAGATCAATTGATTTGTATTATTTTTGTGACGGCAATTTACATTACAGAGATACTTATTAACTAGATAATTCGGTGTGTGAGAGTGTGTGAGCACGCGTGTGTAGCGAGAAACGTTTCTTTAATATTTTATCTGACAACAAATTCAAATTGAGCTGATGTTAGTTAATGAAATCGAATCACCATATAATAATTTGCGTTTGTTTCATAATTTATTTTATGCTTACCAATCGTGAGAACAGCTAATGAAGTTATTATATATTTACTAATATTCTTATTATTATTATCATCTTATTATTTCTTTGAATTTAAATTCACATATTTCGCTTCGCATCTGATTTTGTTGAGTATACTTATTCCTATCGATTCCAAAAAATAAGGAAAATATTACAAGCAGCGGCTTGAAGTTCAGGTAAATGGAGGCGTAGACTACGGCAGTTCCAGTAAAGAATCCTGAAGTGACAACTGCGTAGAAAATTGCTCATAGAATCCATTTTTTAGGCAGGACTGAAGTTAATGATTGACGAGCTGAAGTCAACATTCGGATTATCAATCTGTTTAACCAGTGTTTGCAGTATCTCTTTGATTGTTTTAGTGTCTAGGAAAATGTGTGCTCTGTTTAAGCCTGCTACGAGAGTAGAAATGTCCATAGAGAATGTTTTAACAAATACCTTTAGATCATCAGTTCGGCAGGCATTAATGAAAAATTGAATGAATTCTTCGTAGTTGAAGGGAAACACCTAAGGGGAAACTATCATTTGGATCTTTAATCGTCTGGAGTGTTCTCGAATATAAGCTTCAGTCAGGTGATTGGAGTTTTTGTTGTTTTGGTTTTTGCCTCGTCTATTTCTCCCTTTAGGTGTGACAAACGTTTCCTCATTATTATCATCGGATAGAGTATCTGGGCAGGCTTTTAATTCTTCGGTGTTTATTTGGTTCAGTCGAAGTCGTTTGAACGCGGAATTAATCGGATTGACCATGTCGACGACATCATTTCTATTATCTCTAATGTTGACAACATCTGTGTTCGTAGTCCCATTCTCACCTAACGATTTATCCAGATTTTAAGTTGTTTCTTCTAGGTTGACTTTCGCAGTTTCTGTCTCTCTCTGCGTGTCACACTTGTTATTCACAGGCTGTGTTACTTGGCTGACTGATTGTGTTGGTCCGGATTCTGCGTTCATGGATTTTTGTGTGAGTCTCGATCCTTTGGGGCAATTTGTGGCCAAATGACCCATTGCATTACATTTGTAGCATGCGTGGCTATCAATAAACGCTGGAGTAATATATTTTGACCCCTTACACACTAGGCTGATAGTCTCAGTAAGATTAGGGGCGTCCTTGGCATTGATGTAAACTTGTCGATGAAAGTCCTTGATATTTTCATAACCAGGTTCCGTAATTCCCATTTCCATACGTATTATCTTGGGGGTTGTTGAGATTTTCAATCTCCTAAATTCCAGTGAGGAATTGCAGGGCTAACTCTAGCAAGAATTCCTTTCTTGCTCTGGGTAACCAGTGGACGAATATTAAGTCAGTATTGTCCAACAGAAATCTCTGAATCGGGTGTCGTTAGTTCAGTTACGAACTTCTCTTCAGTGAAGAATACAAAGTTTCGATTACTAGAAATTCGGTGTGTAGAATCGGTGTTACTAGGTCCAATTTTACTACTTTCGATGGCGATGCCATATTCAGCGATTTTGTAGCTTGCTCGTTTGATGGGAAGTTATCTTCAGTTAGGACTTGCGAGTATGCTGTGGGGGAGCCCCCATTGTTTTTGGCACTGGCCATTGGAAAAACTCAACACTTAAGTGAACTTGAGTTGAGTAATTTATTCAATATAGCTGAGTTGAGGCATTATGAGCGGAATCAACATAATTCGCAGTGGATTAAATACAAAACACGTTTTGCTCCGACGACAGTCGAAACCAGACTCCCGAAGGTTTACTTGATACAAGCACACATTCTCTTGTCAATTTTTAAAATCGTGAAATCTCCTGATAAATAATTTTGTTCTCAGACTTTGAGCAAAAAGTTTTTCAACTGGATTAGATGCTCTTATCCCGAGAGAATTCTTAAGCGTTTTCAAGACTAGAACTGATGTCCTTCCCTTAAATCCATGCGGTGCGTAATATCCAGAATTTTTTTCGTCAGAACTTTGATTACATAAAATTTTGCTCAAAGAGCACAGCACTTGAAATCAATTTTTTATACACTTGCATTGATAATGAAAGTGTTCGTCGTACAATCGAAACAAGAATTCCTCAGTTGTAGATGAGGATCAGATCGGGAAAGTGTGAACTCTCACAATCCACTAAATTCTACACTGAGACAAATACCGACATAATATCACAAAACTAATTCCTTGCGTCTCATCTCTTGATAATAAAACGCTTGGGATAAGAATTTCGTATTTTGAGTGAGACTGGGTAAGAATCCAGTGAAATGATCATGACTTGAACATGAACACTTCATTTCATGTCAAAAGAGGAAAAAATTACTAAAAATACTGAAGATTACGATTCAGTGAAGAATGGATCAGAGACTTTCATATTGAATGAATGCTGAATTTTACACGGAAAAACCGTCAGATATAGCCGTCACTTGCTTTCAATCGCAATGAGTTCGAAGAAAATCAATTACATCTTTTCTTTCTCTAAAACTTACTCTGTCTCTTCAGGAATAGTATCTAATTTCCAGAAAAAAATATCATTTTTTCATTCAGCATCACCCTCCTTTAGCCAGAACAGCACCGATTTCTTGTGTGAAACCTACCAGGGATTAATCGGCTATGCATGCGATGTTCTCCATTCAAGAAATTTTTTTTTTTTAATTTTATTTGTTACTTTGGTGTTATCAAAGTAGAATTCTCCATTTGACACCCGCATCCTGCCGGCCTCTCCCTCTTCTCGTTTTACCTCTTGTATTGCCCCCTTTGCATTACCATCACGGGCCGATATCCCCAACTACACCCATTTGGCCTGGACTGAAGGAAACCATGGAAGACCTCAGTTATGCAGCCGGCCAATATTGTAGGGATTCTGGAGGTCCCTACATTCATGTCTAGCGCCAGTACTCCCATGCGGAGAGGTACGGCTAAGCGGTCACCCATCCAATTACTAACCCGACTAAACGGTGCAATAGCCTGGACCACTCAGGAAATTATTTTTGTCACATTATGTCGATTTTTCTCTCAGTGTAGATATAATGCAAATTATATGAATTTATAGGCAAACTTATGCTAATACTTGAAACTTTTCCCGGGACAAGACAATCTCATCCTGTTGAACGACTTCCATCTCTCAGTGTGAGATCAAAATTGTTTACCAAGAGATTTCGCGATTCTCGAAATTGACAAGAAAATATTTTCTGGTATCAAGGAAGTCATCTTCGTCAAAAGTATTTTTTTCTCAGTGCATAATATGACAGTTGTGCATTCAATTTCGGGATTGTAAATAGATGAATCACTCTTCAATTACTCACGATGTCGTAATTGAATTAAATGATATGAAACTGCTCCACGCAATCACAAGATTGTGGATGAGTGATAATCTCTTTGCTGTTTGTGAATTCGTATGTTATAAAATATTAATGATACCAGGAATTCCCGTGACATTCAACTAATGCATTGGTAGTTCAAGAAATTCTTTCGAGCAAAGACGAAAACGATTTTCCATTTTTAGGGATGTGTCAGTAATTTTTAGGAATTGAGTCCTAATGTTAGGAATCTATCTCTATTTTTTAAGAATGTTACACATCAACTTGAAAAAATCGGTAATAACACGGATCTATGTTCGTCGCATCACTTTCTCCTCCCCAACACATGTATCAATCCTCCGAAATCAATCAACTGTCAACCCTCTCAACGAGTTAATCAATAGATCGTTTGTCCCCAAATTGTGCAAATGATTGTAGGTAAACGAGGCTACGGGTAGTCCTCTCCACACTCAAATGAGACTGTGGTTTTCTCCTCCATTTTCCCCAGAATCTGTCATCAATCTTCCTGACTGTCGAATCACCGTCACCGTAAATCTCGTCTCTCCTGACAGTTTTAGCTATTTTCTCCGTATCAATCAACTAGTTTGTTGGTCAGCTGGAGAGGTTCGACTTCTCTACAATTCTATAATTTTTGACTCGCCATTATTCACACTGGAGGGATAAATATGCAATGTCCCCGGTTGGAAATTGAATGAGGTCTACCGGATAAGAAACGTAAACATTTTTGTTTAGTTCAAGCAGAGAACGTCTGAAAGTAAATTGCGTTTTGCTAAGCGTCATTTGCGATTTGCTAAAGGTAATTCACACTTAACGCCAATATGATGTCTGGTGGCTTCTATTTGGTCATGAAAAACGGTTTTAGACTTCAAAAAGGCGTATGTTATGGTGACAATCAAAACGTAAATTACGCCCAAATGACGCGTCTTTTACGTTTCACTAAGCGCATTTTACACTTGAAATAACTTTTTTCTTCGCAGTTAATTATGGACAAGTAAAGGTAAAATACAGAAAAAATTATCGTGAGTTCTAGAGATTTTTGACCTAATTTACGCTTCAACTTCAACCGTCAGAGACGATTTTTTAACATTTATCATTTCTGTTTAGGTTTTTCTGTGTGTATTGTCGGTTTCATTGCCGTCGAAAACTTCTTATTCATGGAGTTCTCTTGAGGTTCCAATGAACATATTCAATTAATATGGAGTGATGAGTTCACCTTTCAATGAAAATATTACACGGGGAGAAATGTGTATGAAAAAATGTCTCGAAGTGATGGATCAATTTTTATTATACTGTTGCGTATTATGTACGCCATTTACTTTCTCGTCATTCATTTATGTCGTGTCTTTTCAATTTACACTCACTTTATTATTCATTTCGTCGAAAGTTTTCAAAATTAAGTTTTTTTAATTGAAGGGGCTGCAATTTACAAGGAAACAAGAATCATGCATCAAATGAAATGAACTATTTCGAGTCAAATCTTCTCTCTTTTTTGTCATTTACATCTGGATTTTGGAAGAAAGTGAAAAAAGTTAAGAAAGCTAAAATCTATTTCTGTTGCTTTCAACAGTCGTGCTCTTTTCAGGACAACTTTTCACGAGACGGAGTGGTGTTACGTATTTGTTCTTCCTCTCTACTATCTTCATCTATGATCGCCCCTTTCTTTTTTGTCATTCATTCTTCCCGTGTCTTTTCAATTTATTCTTGTTCCATCATTAATTTCGTCCAAAATTCTCTTAATATAGGATCATAATCACGAGGACAAAGAATGTTTATTAATAATTGACATGTATTAATATTCGTTAATAATTAACAAATGCACATTTGAGAACGCTTGTTTGACTCAATTTTCACCTTTCAAGTGAACCATTCGTTAACTAGGAACGAATATTCATTTGGTCATATTCAACTCTACCATTCGTTAATAGTTAATGAATCTCTTCAAATCTCCAAGGTTGAATGATCTTACATAAAGCAAACAAAAAAAGAAAATATCGGAATCTGCTCAAGTAGAAAAGATTCGGAGTGAAGCTTACGTCACAGACCCTTTGGTATCCCAGCAGATTTCCAAGATTGTAGTCTCAGGGATTATACAACCTTTTGCCTCACGTTCTTTTTTTTATCTTCGCCCCTCACGCTTTCTGTGGACACACTTTCCTTCAGCGAACACTTTCCTCATCCCCTTTACGCGAGGTCCCATGGCGACGCTGCTTGAAAATTTCTTCCTGTCGCAACTCCTATCTCCGTTCTTCTCTGGCCTGGAATCCCCTGTTTGTCCCTATCTACTTTTCCGGATCGCGGTCGACTCTGTTATCTCAACACAAGCCATACTTGGGACCAACACTCCCTCAACGAGTATTCCAAGAGCAGTAGGCTAAGAAAGATATAAAGCAGAATCCTTGTTCTATTTTCTTTCCGTTCTATTTCGTTTTTGCTCTTCTCTGGACCGACCGACATCAGTTCCTCTTATTTCCCGGATGACTTGTGATGCTTTTGAATCATTCTGAGGTATGCGGATATTGAGAATGCGTTATAATCGCGTTATATTATTCGGATCTCACGTAGTATACAGTTTCATTAAAACGGTGCGTGCACAATTGAACTTTGTCATGGGATTCATTTCTCACTCGAAATTACATTGGTATGGATAGCTTGTGGATTTGTTGCACGCCCAGGGGTATTGAAAAGGTTCTAGCTATATCAGTTGAGTGGACATACTGGATTTTATGTGGAAACAATCATTTGTGTGATTTTAATATGACTTTAAGGGGACAAATTTTGGTTCATGAATAATTTATGAACAATCACTTCCCACCAGCAATAATACATTACGTGTCGAACAACTAAAAGAGGCATCTTTTTAGCTGCTGCAAACGCACGACCTGAATTGACGCCTTTCTGTTGCGATACACGCACATTACTTTTCGTTCTAGATGCCTGGGAAATTCGGGAGAAACAAGAAAATTAAAAAAAAGATGATGCTGTGCCCCAGTTTTGGTCAATTGCGTTATTGTTGAATATGTGGACATACAGCATTATCAGCGTGACACCTGCAGGTTAACTAGATTATGCTTACCAGGTGATAAAATATAAACAATGACTGTAATATTTAAGAGGCGGTTGAGCCTGCACAGGTCAGACTTGAATTGGACTCCGTGACGTACAAAAGTCGTAAACTCTTTGTAATCAGTCAGAGGACATAGTTATTATAATGAAGTAATAAATTCCGATATTTAAATACAGATAAACTATTGGTGGGATTTATTCCTTCAAGTCTAGAACCGACTATAATTATAAGTACCCCTCACGCTGAGTGCACCAATAAAATAGGATAGTTTTGAGTAGAATTTGTAATTGTTGAAACATTAATTGAGATGAAGAAGTCAACATTAGCAAGATAGATTGAATCCTTAACAGTATGAAGAAACTGTTATTACTTTTCGTTCCAGATGCTTGGGAAATTCAGGAGAAACAGGAAAATATAAAATGGAATAAGATGGAATATTTCTGAGTGGAATTTGTGATTCTTGAGCCATTAATTAAGGTAAAGAAGGCAATATGAGCAAAATAGTTTGAATTATTAGTAGTACGAAGAAACTGTTGAATATTATCTCATGTGAAAGTTTTGGATTTTTTTGAAAAGTAGCCTTTCTCATTGTTACGCAAAAATGCCTTGATATGGAGCATTTTGCCAATATCAATACTGTGATTAATAGAGAGCATTTTCTGTAACATGGACACTCTATGTACATCTGAATGGAATCTTCAGTGAATTTGTCAATCTTTCTTTCGTCGCCTCATTTCAAAAATGCATTGTAGGTTATGTGATACCTCGTTGCAGATTTCTTCGGTTATTTTTTCATCCAAATTTCAGCCAATAGAATCGCACCATTCGACGTTATTTTGTATAGTCAACACGAAATTCAACTGATAATTTTTTGATAGTTCAACTGATAATTTTTCATGTTGCCTATATAAAAAACGAATGCTTTTCCAATCCAGTTTACCCCCATCGAATTTGACAGATTGGATTTAATTGCGCCAATTGGAGAGTTTTAATACAAAATGAATAGATTTGGAGATTTTTCTCTGCAAAAAATCGATGAGAAAGTCAAGGGGAATGTACCCATCAACACGGTAAAGTCGGGAACGTCCGTGTGGAATCAGTTTTCTGCCTTTTGTGAGCAGAGAAATTACGTGTTGAGGGCAGACACCACTGAAAAGGAACTGGTGAATATTTTAAAAGACTGGGCATACAACATGAAGAAGTTTAATGGACAGGATTACAAGGAAACTTCGCTAAAGGCAACGTGGAATAAGACTGCGAAATTACTCCAGGATAAATATTGGGACGAATTCAGTGTGAGGATTTTGTCTCGTGGCGCAATTCTATTGGCTGAAATTTGGATGGAAAAATAACCCCACGAATACCACTCAAGCTTCAAAATTAATCGTGTAATTCCCTTCAAGTTCCCTGCACACAAACGAAGTCGTCAAGTTTTTCAGGAAAAATCACTCGTGCTTCGCACTCGTGATTTTTTAACCTGAAAAACTTGACTCCTTCGTTTGTTTGCAACGAACCTGTCGGGAATTACCCGATAATTTTGAAGCTCTCGTGGTATTACTTGCGGTAATTTCTTCGATAATTTTTCCAGCTATAATATGTATGTCATTAAATGCATTCTCTCCACCAGACTCGTCGAAACTCAGTATTTTATTCTTAATTTATACATATTGCGAATAAAAATAAATATTAGAACGAAATCGCGTGACAGTCTGTCGAGTCACTTTGTGTGCGCCACACGAACGCCATCACACGTCTTTACGTAACCTGTTCCGGCCACACGTTAAAAACATACTTGCCGTTGCAAAATCAGCACGTAAATGCCGAATTTACCATGCCGATGGATCGAAAAATTATTTACTCAAAATTTTTACAAATGATTTGGTATCTCAAATTTTACAAGTAATCGATTGAATTCAAAAACAGGATAAGGTTTCGGATAGTTCACATGATTCCCATCATTCATTTATGAAATGTAAATTTATGTTAGCTCTTACTAAACGTGTACACCTCTCCTCTGGGTTCTGTCAGGAGTAAAAACCATTTTCCAGAAAAACTGTAATTAAGAGAACGTGATTGAATTTCCGAATTTTATGATCGGAAATTTCCGAATTTATAGCATGGTTTGTATCCCGAGTCGAATATTAGGACCTAAATTCCCCCTTGAACACCTATCATGAGTAGGAGGACCAGGATGAAGTTAGGGTGTATTTACATTCAGAAAGACCCCCTGGTTTCCGCCTGAATGTGCGAGTTATTTCCAAATTCCGAGGGTTCAGGAGGAAAACAGGAGGGGTGTTAAACCTATTTATCGCCTGGACCCCCTAAAATGTTTTCCACTCCATCCCTCCTGGAAAGAACCTACAAACAGATCATCCTGGCTATCAGGGTTAATTCAGGGGATTTATGATTCCTTTTCATTCGACAGGAGGAGAAGGGAGAAAAAAGTATCAGTTGAGAAGGGTTTTTACGCCTTTAGGATGAGGCAGGATCATATAAGGAGTTATTCAGGATGTATAGGATGAAGAAAGGAGGAAAAAATATCTCAAGAAGGTAATATCCCACGTACGAAATGCCAGTGTTGTAGAAACGGGCCAAGCCTGGCACAAGCCTGGGCTTGCCAAGTCTGGGCGCCCAGGCTTGGACCGAGGTTCGGCCATCCCTGGGGACCAGGGCTTGAGTCTCGGGAGAAGGGCGGGTAACCGAGCCTTGGTTGACAGATCTGGCCCTGCCTTGGCCGGACATTGGCATGCCGGACCTCGATAACCAAGCCTCAGCCAGCGGTGGCCCGGAGCTTGGTCATTGAGCTCCAGCCGTTGGTATAACTGTAAGGGTTAAGCCGTAAGGGTGAGGTGATGAGAATGGAATCATAGGGGTGGAATCATAAGGGTAAAATCTGAAGAGTAAAATTGTAAGGGTCAAATCGCAATAATGGAAAGGGGCGAAAAAATTATAAGGCTGACATTCTGAGGGTTGAATGTTAAGGGTGGAAACTTGAGGGTAAAATGTTAAGGGTGTAATCGTAAAAAAATGGTGACATTGTAGGTGTTGAAGTCACATGTTACTCGCTAATTATTACGAAAAGAAGAAGAATCGTCATTCAACAGTAATCCTAATTGTTACAATTATTATTGTAATTAATAATAATAATTATTATTATTCATTATTGAATTAATTTACCGATTAAACTGTAGTTGAATCACTTAATATTTCTATCAACTGAATAATAAAACATTCAAGTCGAAAAAAACCGAGATGGAATTAATATGGAAGATTTGAAGTAGAGGTTTTACGAATTGCGCGGTAGACTAGTGGTTAGGGCGTCGGATTAGTAGTCGTGAGGTCGTGGGTTCGAGCCCACGTTAGGGGGTAATATTTTAAGTTAACAAAATCGGTTTTTCAGCGATGATTGCGTTAGGGTTTGGTAGGTAGGGCACAATGAATACTAAAAATCATCCTAAAAAGTGTTAATTATTTTGTTTTTGTTATTATTGATAATTGCCATGAATAGTTTGGCAGCCAGTGCGGCACCAGTCACATGCCGGTATTGATTTTTTTTCCTCGTTGAACCTATTACGAATGTTGAGGAGTAATATTAAATTACTTGTATTTCAATCACCCATATTGTCATATTCATGTAATTAAGTAATGTTTAATTGAGCCTGGCCAACGACTGGCAATCAACGCTGGGCCGAGATGGGCGCCCAGACCTGGCCCGATGTTATCATTCCAGGTTTCAACCAAGTCCGGCGCGGTCCCGGTTGAGGAACGGGTCCCGAAGTTCGGCAGGCCGGCCACCGGGCTTGGGCCAAGCTCGGCCCATTCGTTTTTTCGTACGTGGGATAGGGGGGAATAAGGTCTAGATATTCGACTCGGGATGAATCCATCAAATATACTTGAATGTTTTTAAATTTACCGCATATACTAATAACATCCATATGTCAATATTCATCAAATTTTTAATGTTTTTAAAACGTCAAATTCATAATATTTGAAAATTTTCAATACGACGAAACGTAATTATAATTTACTCCAAACGTCCTAAATTTTCTTCGTTGAACGGAGAAATTGTACAAATTGACATGGTCTCTGAAATTGGCCAGCGTATAGTTATTCTTACAAGGAACGAATAAGTTGTCGCCAACCATCATTTGTCGTCATAACTATAACTTCTGTCGTGACTTTCTTAACAAGAAATTTCGATTACTAGTTACCTCGTTGAAAATTGTTGTTCCGAGCAATGGATTTCTTTCTGTATACGGGACATGAATTGCCAAATGAATATAACGACATGTATCCATTAATGAGCAGAGAGAAGGGGGAAAATAATAGCACTAGCATATGTAACTACCCAAACGTGATCTGATCTTGATTTCATTCTGGATATCCATGCAATTTTTCTTTCTCAAGTGTTAGATTATCCACGTGAAATATGTTGGATTGCACTGGATTTGAAATCTATTAAGGGTGGTGTAATTGATTTCTGAGAAATTACTTCGAAATCATTGATCTCTGTGGTTTATCCGGAAGCAGTTGTATACTGCTGACCTGTAGAATTCGTTAATACATCCCGAAAAATCTATAACAAAAATTGTCCCGACGATAAGGGTAGAAGTTCCAGAGGATTGTGATATGTCCTGGGCTTCGACCCGCCAGAGTGCACTTCAAATTTTTTCGTTTCATACAAGTCGTTCAATGTTCGAGAGTAAATCGTACTTCACAAAGAATATCAATCAGTAAGATTTCTCACCACAGGGGCGGGGGGAGACTAATTGACCCCATCAATTCTGCCTAAGCAGTCACTCCAACGGATCGTTGCCAGACGTCCAAATTGTGCGGATTCGAACCACCCAATATGGCCGCCGTGCCGATTAACAAGCTTTTAATCAAATTGCTTGCAATTATATGTCACGAAACTTACGTTTCTCAATGGCACCAAAAAAATAGAGAGTATAACGGGTAAAGTCATATGCGATTATGCGGACGTGGAAACGTTTTAAGGATGTTTAACCTATCAAATGGACAACTCAGTTGAAAATACAAATAAAATTGAGTAAATGAATAATTCATGTTACAACTTATTTTTCTCATCAAATTAGAAGTATTATGGCGTACTTTTTCGGTCTTAAAAACAATAATTAATGAAAATGTTCATAAATAATGAAGGACTTGTGACTGCAGTAGTCACAGTCGATCTGGCAACATCGCACGCTTCGGGTAGTAGTGGGGTCGTAACAGGGAGAAGAATGTTTGTACCGTTTTTATCCTTTTTTCACAAGATGGTATAGTAGATTATGTCATTTATCAGATAATACTTTCATCGCCGTGTGACATACAAATCAAATATAGTATAGTGAATTATGTGATTTGTCACGTAATACTTTTATCGCCGTGTGGTACACAATATTTTATGTCACTGGGCCTGAAAACCGGGATGTAACCGAGAGAAGTAAGGTTACAATCGCGGTTTATCGGGTCTGATGTCGTAAAATTTTATGTTTCGTGTGCATTCTCTCTTTGTTCTTTTGTTATGATTCTGAGATAAATTTAGGAGAAAAAGGAGGAAAAAAGTTTCTGTTCTGTCTTTGTCTGTTTTAGATGCTTTCGGCATCTTAATTTTCTATTTCTTTTACGATGAAAAGAGGGACGAAATAGTTATATTGAAGGGATATCCTTATTATTATGGATTTATTGTTTCACACTATCTGATTTCCAAAAAAGTAATGAGAAGTTGGAGGAGTAATAAGAGAAATGCAGAGCTAGTGTTTGTAAAAAGGCGAGGGAAAGTATAAAAAAGAAATATCAGAAGGGTATTGTTGGTATTCTGTTTTTATACTTTCCTAATTTCAAAATTCAGAATGAATACGAAAATCACTTTCTCGCAGAATTGTTTGGAAACTGAGGTTGCTACATGGAGAGAATATAAAATTGAAAATTACTATGTGAACATAGTAATCGAGGACCACATATTAATTTTTAACGGATAAAACAGTATAAAATGCACGGACGAAAAAATAGTTTTCAAAAGGGTTAAAAGCGCTTTATTTATTCATCGATTTTTACGATTGAACGACAAGAAATTATTCAAATTGTATTAATTTCTCACTAGGATGCGCAGATGGAAGGATTAATATTCTTACTAACGTGTGGCTTAAATATGAACCTGGCGTATGAGACAATATTAAAATCATTCTTAAGAATTACCATGTTGCCACAGTAAAAAATAATTTTATATTCTTTCCGTGTAAAAAATACGCTTCTACTTGCGTCTAAAAAATACCCTTAGTCTATTCTATAAACTCTGAACAGGATATACCCCCAAAAAATTGGCCCAACCAGTTGGGTATCCTGAAGTCGATTTTGCTTACAGTTGTCAGCTTATATGAAATAATCCTGGGGATTCACCCATAATTTCAGTGTATCTCCGCTAATACTAGTTACTCCGTCTGAGGCTCACCATGTTTTTCCAATTAATTGTGACCCCAGTCACTAACAAGGCAGTATGAAACAACCTAGTCAAACTCCTTCGCGTATATTGTTATTATCCCAAATTAATTGACCATCAAAATAAGACTGAAGGAGTACTTGCTGCTCTCGCCTTTCATCACTCTCGATATCCTCATTTCAATTGTGAATCGCACAATAGGTATTTGTCGACGAATTAGCGTATACTATTCAAGCGAATCCATTCATGCCGAAACTTAATGATGAAACGCGGAAGTCGAGAGGTAGCTGTAATAGTTGACGATGTAGATAGAGGGAAAGTTCATCGTAGTATGTCCAGGGTATATTGAATATTCATGGGGCTTGAATTATCTTCGTGTCAGGAGGCTGCAAGAAAAACGAGAGATGGTGTCATTGAAAAAGCTGATCTAAGTGTCTGATATGATCTGCAAGTTTCACAAGAGGGCTTATCCGATGCTTGTCATGATGGAAAAAAAATATACGCAAAAGCGGGATGCTTGTGCTGCAGGCTCTCGCCGGGAATAACCACTTATTCTTTCTTTTTTGGGTGTCAACATATGGGTATGGTACGAGAGACTATGAGTTTCTAGGCAATATACGTACAGTGTTGGAGCATTGTTCACCGTAATGGTGCTGAGCACACTTTTTTACAATTTTTTTTCTCCGCTTTGGTTATTCATCTCATGGATGAGCGCATTTGTACACGGTTAGATTAACGTGTCACTGGGTACTTGGTATTGTGTTACTGCTTCGAACCACATTGAAAAAACTCTTTGAACTTTGGGATTTTTTTTCCCCCGTTCGTTTGTGAATTTTCTCTCCCTTTGTGTCGGTCTAGGTTACATTGAATTTTTTGGATGAAGAATTTACATATCTTGGCGGAAATATTCGAAGGGTTTCTTATACAAATACCTCAATCTCATGGGGGTTCCGGGAAAATCCGGAGCACTTTGTTACAAATCCAACACGTAGCATCAAAATTTCCGGATATATCGCAAATATATTCAACGATGGTGAACCATCTTGCTGTGCACACATCTCATCTTCATTCTGGAGACAATTGGCATGGGTATTGCGGGAACTTGGGCATCGATGTGGACCATCGGGGAGAAAAAGACGTTTGGTATCTGTTGTCATCAGCTGTCGACTGCTGTTCCTTATGAATCATGTATGAAACATGGACATACACAGGCGAGTGTATCTTGGAAGTTATTGGGTGAGCTGATATGGCTGGTGATGTCTTCGGAGTCCAAGCCTTCTGTTTCAGTTTCCTGGGAATGTAGTGACATATTCAAGATGGTGTTCAGGAGGACATGAGTGAATGTGAGGTACCTGATGGTGGATAATAGATGTTTCGTGGAGAGCATATTAATGATCTTGGTCAAGTTATGGAGTGACCTATTTTTAAAATAGTATAGAAGTTGACCGTTGATTAATGAAGTCGAGTTCTATAAAATCTTCAGTTCTTATCTGTTTTTGGATTTATAGAATTTTTTATTCTTATGGTTTTTCCTGCTTCCCATTTACCTTCACCGATGGAAGGATTCATTTATTCTGAATGTGTATTTCAAGATCTATTTGTTAACCCTCTGAATAGAAATGCCCACTCTCGACCTCAGCGCCGGGCGGAGCCTCGCACGATTTTTTACTGCGATAAGAAGAGAGGGCAGAGCCATAGCTATCACCGAGGTCTTAATATATATAAATAATTCAAAATGATTCTACCGCGGGAAACACACAATGTGATTCATTCGCACATAATTTAGTGTATCGTATAAATTTTATTGATCAATAACTTTCGAATACCATTTTTATCGCGCAAAGACTGTTTCAATCATCAAAGTAACAGACGACGAATAAACGAAAACACTGACAAAAACAAAATAAACACGGACACCGGTTGAATGTGAAGCCCTATACCCTGTGAGCTCTCTGTGGCTCTGGGTCCGCAAGAGTGGGGGAGCCCTTTTGTGACGCCACGCACTCACACATAACACGCGCACATGTTGGCCCTTCCCTCTCTCCCGCTACACCGACAGGTTTTCACAAGTTTTCATTCTGAAGGTTAATAGTCAATACACAGCCCATTTGAAGGCAGTGTGAACTCTGAAGAAATACAATGGTCTGTCGGCACGGAGTATTAAAAACTCAATTTATAAATAATTCGGTAATTAGAGTATATAACTGCTCCAACGAATTTTTTAAGGAAACTGAATTAATTCGTCATTTATCACAAAAAGAAATTGAAATCAACAAGAAACTTGAATCGGACTCAATTAGGTGAATAACTTGAAGGTGGTGACTGGGTCAAATTTTGACCTTTGTGGGGTTCATACCGGCTGCGTCCCCGTCGCGAACCCTGGGTAATGCTAAGTGTTGGTGGAGCTTGATGCTTTAAAAATAAGTGCCTCACTACACGTTGAATTTATATGAAGACCTCATAATTGAAATTTTTAAAAACTGCTTTTAGAAGGAAAAGTGTAGAATGGGAGTTTCCGTACATCTATATGAGCATCCACGTTACTAAGTGTAAGAGCTCAAGGAGGTTAAATAATGTCATATATGACAATATATGTCAAAATCCTTCAAAATTACATACAAAAACTTAATATTTACCTATCAGTATCCCGAAAAAATTGGAGTTGCTATATTAGCTAATTACCAATCAATCATTGGTGATGTAAAAATATCACTTGAAGACATCAATTATAACGAATTCCGCAAGTCTGTAACAGTCAATACAGCTGTTTATATAAATTGTAATATTGAGTTTTTCCCAGGTTCAACACAAAGGCGAAACATCACACATCAAACGCCCCATTCATTCAATGTTCCGAATCAATTTCTCCCTTGTGAAATACTCAAGTGAATCTAGTCAGATTTCTAATTCAAATCAAGCATTTTCAATCCATTTTGAATCAATCATTTTTTTTTTCTTAATACACAATTTCTGATCGTGTTAAGTTATGTCCCCTTCAAGTATTTCAACTAAAAATTTACTGATCGTTCGCATGAACAAACCATAAAAATTGTACTTAACAATAAACGAACAGTTCTAAATACTTATAGCAACTCGTGTTGAAATTCAAGTGGAGATGCGGCTGAAGCTCCGCTATAACTCAAGAACCAAAATCAATTGTAAATATCACACATCTCTATTAAACAATTAACAATTGAAACTAATCTCGCATAATTCAATTTAATATACAAAATGAAATAAAATAAAAGTCGTAAATAACTAGAGTGCACTTAATTGCTAGCTCAAGAGTATAACCCTCTCGGTATAAAACACACCATTTTTTACAATTGACTGAAAATTTAATTGCGACAACTCAGGATTCGTTAACTATTATCCAATGATGTGTCAACAATTACTGTATTTCTCTCAACTTTTTGCGGCCACCTAAATCGCTTTATTTATGTTTAAATATGATATTCATTAATAGTTAACAAACCTTGTTAACGATAAATGAATCGTTCTATCAGGGTGATATGTTAATATGACCAATCACTTGACTATGGAATAGTTTGTACTTTTACCAATATATAAGTCTTCATTACGAGAGTAACAAATTTGTATGTGTGATTCTAGTGCAATACCAAACATTTTCGGACATGGGCCTTCCTTATCCATCCATGCAGAGCAACTGTCTGAGAACAAATTGATTTATGTGACAGCAACTAGAATATAATGAAAAAAAACAAACAAAAGGAAAAACATGAAAAGCGCGACAAAACTGACGACGAGAAGAAAAAATTGTCTAAGACAGTGCCAACATTGCATATCAAAGAGAGTACAGCCGTGTTACGGTCGTCAACCATTTAATTATACCGACACGGCGTCTCAACGGCTTGACCTCCCGCAATATTTAACAAGATGAAAATAAGACCTCAGGTTGACAGAAACTAGAATATGAAGTTCTAGTTGTGCTCAAACTCTTGATAAAATCCACAGCTCTGTTTTCTTTTCTCCTCGTTATTTATGTGCATCCATTTGAGGATGCACTGGGGAACAAGCCTCGGGCATAATTAATTTTTCATCTTGGGGGGAACATCACCTAGTTAATTATGCGCAAACACGTAAGACAAATGAATAAGAGCGAGATACAATTCTTGATGAAAATCTTTTTACGGGGAAATGTACACTTGAGAGAATTTCTTGACTGCGGGAACAATGGCGGTGAGGATACTTCATTGGCGGTGGAATATGGTGAGATGTCTGCGAAAAAAATTCATTTGGAGCAGGTGTTGAATTTAAAGCAAAGAGGTGAAGTTTCCGTTTGTCGATGTTTCATAATTTTTTATGTGAAATTTACAAATTCATTTTTTTATTTCTCTGTTGTGCATTTGTTTCTCTATTATTATTTGATTTAAAAGAACCATTTTCTGGATGTAGAGAGGTAAAATGAAGAAGTCATGCCCGTGTACGCAATTATCACGCAGAATTAATAATAATTAAATTGAAAAATTTGGAGACTCACGATTCAATCTCGAAATTTACTTTAAACGTGAGCAGTCTACATTACAATTACTATGCTTATTTAAGGACCACCATATCTAGGTCCCCTTGCATCATCGTTTTTCATCACCCTACGATTACCAAAGTAACGACTAGTTTCACGTCACAATTACTTCAAGTAGTCGCCGGAAATTCCAACCGAAAACTTGGAAACCCCTCCTGAAAATTGTTCCAGAAAGCCCATTGCATGTTTTTGTTTCATGTTGACTCGAGCCAGCCAAAACAAAATCAATTAAATTCCCAACTGTTCTCGGCAGTGTTGTATTCCAACAAATACCACAGTACCAGTTGCAACATTGTTGATTGATTAGAAAACTCTGCAGCAACAATCCAAATGAGAAAAAGATGTACGATCCTCATCCTTTCCTCCATCTTCCCGCTCATCCATTCACCGAATATCTGGCAGACTATATCTCATGTGGCGGTTAGAAACGGGAGTGTAATCTCATTATATCACCGTAAACCTTGAAATGGGATATGTGTTTGTGAGGTTAGATGCTATTGAGTGAGAAATGGTGGAATCATATCCAACGATTGGATTATTTTCCCGGAACACGGATGCGGAAGTGGAGAAAAGAATTAGCCGAGTCATTGAATCAAAACAAATCGACCCTCGCTGATATTGCGTTTCATCAATAATTCAGTGAGTCTGTTAATCTGTTACCATTCAACCGAGTGAACAGGAGACTGGCTAATTATGGGATGAACTGAATCAACTTAACGAAAAGGAGGTGAAAATTTTTGCGGAACATCAGCTGGCAAAAACTTCTCAACTACTCGAAGACTGCTTGGCTTTGGAAATTTATCCCGACTTGCAAAGTATTTGGAAGTTCCCAAGTACTTAAACGTCACTTAAAGCACTTCGTTGAGGTGGTGATGAGGAATTTTTACCCCGAATTATAATAGAATTAAATCTTCTACATGGAAGAACTTCAGCTTTTAAAATTCTACACTCGGTCTATATATTCTATCCTCCAGCGTGACTCGAAATAACTTTCCAATCGTTATTTCTCTCGGTAATTACTCCGTAGCTAGAATACGGTGGTACGTGAATTACACCTTATGTTGGGAGAATCGATGTCACGTTTTCAATTGATGTTTTGTGGATAAACCAACTCTATTTATTGATTTGGATGGCTTCGTGAGAGGGAATGCATTGTACGGAATAGAACGCTATGGATAAATCGGTACCGAAATTACATGTTACAACGCTGGTTTTTGATGCTATTTCTGTTTCTGGGTGACGAGATTTTTTCACGTTTCAGTACGGAAAATTGTTTTTACGATTCAAATATTTCAATTTTGATTGAATTTCTGGTCAGTTTAGTATTCATTCTAATTAAAAATAAACGGATAATTGCATTTTTTATAAATGAGTATTGTTATTCTTCATAATGAATTGGCAATTTGCTTTCGAATGGATTCTTTTTTTTTCTATTGTTATTTGGCTATTCTTTTCTTTTTTTCCCGTATCATAGTAGTGTCATAAATTTAAATGTGACAAAATTTTTGCGTATTATTTCGTTCCTTCAAATTATCGTATATTGCAAGCCTCTTATCAGACCCGAATTCAATTTTTGTCAGGGTTTAATCAAGGTTTCATCGCGATTAGTCGGCATTTTACCCGGATTTAATCGAATTTAATTATCAGAATTTAATCGGGGTTGATCAGCAGTTATGCGGAGTTTTTCAACTAACTGTCGAGTGTCTCTCTAATCCTCCATATTCTAACCCTCGCCAAGAAGGTTATCCTGCTTGAACTGATTTTTTATTTCATAGAGAATTCTTCCCATCCAAATTTCAACCAACAGAATTCCACTATTCTACTGTTTTTTTATACAGTCAACACGGTATTCAACTGATTATTTTTGGTAATCGGATCTGGCCTTCCCTGGGCCAATTGGAGTTCAGTATTCAATAACATGAAGGACTTCCTAATTAAAATTACAGCGGTTATTTCCCCCTAGCATTTGATAATTTCCCTCTAGCTCTGCAATTGTTTCTCTAACCAAATAACTGTCAAATATTATCTTGTGGAGTGGAAGAAAGTCAAAATGAATGGGTTTGGGAAGTATCCGATTACAAAAAATAATCCGTCAAATACCACTCGACCTCCAAAATTAATCGAACATTTCCCTCATGTTTTCCTGCGTATCAACGATCGGGATTAGTATTAAACAAAAACGCCTCGCGCTGCGCCCTCCGGATTTTAATCAGTAAACCTCTCCCTCTTGTTGCTACGCAACAGAACAATCGGGAAATATCCAATAATTTTGGAGGTCTCGTGGTATTACTACTGATAATTTTTGGTAATTCAACTGGTAACTTTTCATCCTGATATATATATGAAAAACAAAAGATTTCCTGGTCGAGTGAGCCCCTTATTGGAACTGACAGATGGATTTTGTCTCATAGTGCAATTCTCTTGCCTGAAATTTGGATGGAAAATTTTTCCTTCGAATACTACTCGAGCTTCAAAATTAATCAGGTATTTCCCTCAAGGTTCCCTGTTTACAAACGAACCTATCGAGAAATCCCTGATAACTTTGAAGCTCTTGTGGTATTACATATGTGAATTTTTCCCGAATTCTTATTCGATTTAGAAATTTTTTTTTTTTTCGTACACGTCTGATTGTGCCCGATGCCCATTAAGTTGACATTTTTGACTTAGCTGCGTTTCATTTCTTTGTATTTAAAAAAAAATTCTACAGTTCAAGAAGAATCAAAAAAACTTTTTCTTGGCGCAGTTATTTTTACAAATTTAATTTAGCAAAAAAATCTACTTTCTATGTAATTTTCCGGTTTCTAAAACATTCTAATGGCAAAGTTGGAAGCAAATTATCGTGAGATCCTATTTTTTGGGAGGAATTGACCTAGAACAGTTCTAGATGGTTCTTGACTTATGATTCTGGTTTTTAGAACATTGTAATGGCAAAGTTGGAATGAAGTTCTCGAGTGGAAATTCAAATCGGGATAGAATAAGACACGGACCAGTAAAAGCTGACTTTGATGAGTGTTGGATCAGAAATGTAATGTTTGTGTGGATCCATGCCTGGTCAAAACTCAAGGATCCGATCTTTCTGATCAGTACCGGATCCGATATGGATATAGTGGAGATTTGGCTGATCAGGATAGGATCACAATTCACTTCGCCGCATTGGATCCAGATACTCCATTGAGAATCTCAGCAAATCCTAGTTCGAAAACCTAATCAATACATTCTAACCAGTATTGGACCTAAAACTGATCTAGACGCAAGCTAACTGAGTGAAATTTCAACTCGGGTTATCGTGGGATCTCATTTTTGGGGTCGAGGGTCTGTTTCCGGTTTCTAGTGCATTCTAGAACAGGCAGTCTTTGATGGTCGAGAGTGATTTGAAACATTCTAGAGTATTCTGGACCATTTTAATACATTTTTAAGAATTCTAGAAAATTCCAGAATGTTCTCGACAGAAATCCATTGGTGTAATGCTCTTTTTTGATGCCCATATGTCCGATACCAACCCCTGCAGTTCTGAACCGAAAACTTCGTCATGAATGGGAGATGAAGGGCTACCATACCATATAACTCCGATGAGGCTGCGGGGATTAGTCTTGGAATTTCAGCGTCACGCACAGACAAACTACGCTGATTTTTATTATATTTATATTGATTGAACTGATGGGCATGGTCAATATGTAGCGAAATATGTTCACTCTAAAAACTATCGATCCTAAATTGAAATCGAAATGTCCGGAAATTTTAGATCGGAAATCGGTTTTAAAAATTTTGACCACCTAACCTAATTTGCAATTTAGTTTTTTTTTTACTTTTCAACAGCCACGTCCTCATCGTGAGGACTGCGTCACGCTAGGAGCTAGTGAGGACTGAATTGTTCACCAGCACTCCTTGCGATTTCTTATGAAAGTTTCATTTAAGAAAAATCTAAAGTGATGTAAAAAAAATATAATTCAATTGCTTTGTCATATGGAAGGACAACTGATCAATTATTTTGAAGGACTTCCTAAAACTTTCCTACCCTGATTTTTCATCTCGCCTTTTTTGTCGTATGTACATTAAGTGGTCCACAGTATAAATGCATTTCAAATCCGAGCTAGAAGCCAAAATTACAATCACATTCGTAAAAAAAAGTGATTTTTTCTACGAAAATAATGAAACTTTTCAACATTAGTATTCAATTTATTTATGATAATTCGTCAATAATAAATAGAACTCAAGTTTCCAAAGTTGAAAATCTCGTATTATGAAGTGCAGAGAGAGTCATAAAGAAGATTTCAATCCCTCGAAGCATAAAGAAGCATTATTCCCTCAATTTTCTGAAGTCCGGGGATATTTTAAAGACTCATTTACAAAGTTTTAATGCCATAAAAAAATTCTTAATGAACAATTTTGTAATGCATGGAAGAGCCACACTCGCTAAAAATTTCATACACAAACTATTAACAGTATGAGATAAAACCGCGCGAGAAACCGGGAAGTGGGGGGGGGGGTGGAACCGTTGTAGAAAGTTCAGGCCACCCGTCGTCCCAGTTACGTCGGTTTCGAAGAAGACAGTTCGGAAGTGAGCGGTGCAGCTAAAAGGAAAATTACTTGGTTAAAAATGAATGATCTGAATTCTAGAATTTCTGCCGTCTAATGAGATAGTAGAATCAATGCGCATATTAAATGAGAGAATATTTTTATCCAGCAGTCCATACATTACTCTAATTTGAATGGGAGACCTGACATTAAATCATTCAAAACTGAAGTGCTCCACTTATACACTCACTTTAAAAGTTTCCAAATAAAATTTGATTGTACATCCCTACTCATGTGCCAGAGTCAACCATGGGAATGTGTCGTCACTTGAAGAAAAAGTGACTGTTTTACCATGTGACCGCCACATTCCAGCTAATTAGCGTGACCCTAGGTGATACTCGTTCAAAATTCTAAAATTTCCTCATGATTAATGATGCCGTCGAGACTAGTCGAGAATTATTTTGAAGAGATCATGCATCACGGTTTGGAAAAACATCGAAAGTTTTGGAATCGTCGCAATCTCAAAAGCTATTGGATCGGTGCATCTCGTCACAATTCCGGGAGGATTTATCTTGCCTGGATCTCGAGATTTTCGGTTTTTTAAGTTCACGAGACGAGACGAGATAGATATCGAGACAAACATTTGAAAAGCAGAAAATACTGAAACTCAGACTGATGGATTCTTCCAAGTTCGTGACGAGATGCACCGATCCAATGTCTTTCGAGATTACGGTAATTCCTAAACTTTCGATTTTTTTTTAAACCGTGATGATGTTTTCAAAATAATTCTCGTCTAGTCTCGACGATATCACAACTCATGATAACTGTCATAGGTCGACAATCACAAAGCGTTATGGTGCACGAGGAAAAAAGTCGGAGAAAAATTACCAAACTCGATTTTAAGTACTTTTTCACCTTAAGGAACTTCAATTACTAAACTGCTGAAATTCACGGGAAGTTTTCTTTTTCTCATGAAATTTTCTTTTCGACATTGACAATTCTTTTATAACAGTCAAATTTGTCACGATTTTCTAGGTAATTTTTATGCAACTTTTCCCTCGGTATGAGTATCAGTAGTATTTCGATTTCAAACAGAATAAAACCAGTGATAAGTTTATTGACTATGTGGCATTCCTCCCACTGAGAATTGTCAAACAGTTGAGATCAGTGAATAAATGTGACACTGAGAAAAAAAAATCCTAAGAAATAGAAATTCTATGATTGATCCAAATCGTTCATCGATTGAATAGTCGCAAAAGAAAATGCTATTGTAAGACACAAATATCGATTTGAACTAAACCAAAATTGGATTGTATGAAATCGATTTTGTTATAGTATAGTATATTTTGTTTATTCTATCGAATTTAGAAAATACTTGTTTTTGCGACAAAATCGATTTCATACAATTCAATTTTGGTTTAGTTCAAACGCTTCGGATTTGGCGCAAATAATTTTTTTTTCACAATTGCAATGGAAAAATAATCAGTTCAAATGATGAAGAATTGCGTTTGTCGTAAACAAGAAACTGCGCTTCGCGAAAGTCTCGCATCAATGAGTATCCAACAATATGTTCCTCATAGGCCAAATGAATATTTTATTGCATCTATGAATGCTGCTTTCAATCGAACAGATCTTTTCAGATTCTTTTGCGGGATATCGTGACGCTGATAAATTGGATAATTATATGCTTTATTCGAAGAAGATATCTGATAATACAGACATTGCTTTGTATGTACTGAAAAGTAGATAGCAACAAAAAAAAAGTTTAGACAACTGATCTCATTCTTTTTCAATCGAAAACATTAAAATTAAATCGATATTTGTTTCTTACAATAGCATTTTCTTTTGCGACTATTCAATCGATGAACGATTTGGATCAATCATAGAATTTCTATTTCTTAGAAATTTTTTTTCTCAGTGTAAGATTGAAAGGTTCAAGCATCGACTGAGCCAAAATCCCACAACAGTTGTTCAAATGTTAGGAAAATTAAGCAATAGTTGCACTTAAATTCTCAATGTTGTGAATTTGAATTCAATTTAAGATGAAATCGTTCATGGAATCTCTTATTCAGTTTATAAATTCAGGATTATCGGATTTTTCATATTAGATTGAACATCACATCCAACTGAATTTTCAGTGGATTGAAAATTTAGGGAAATTATTGCTTGAATTTTCAAATTATCTAATAATTTTCATTATCATGTGAACCTGAAAATTACAATTCCATTGAATACTCCAGAATCCAGCTGATTTTTCAATAACAGAAGTATATAAAAATTTCGTGTGAATGAGTGATTATTAAAAATTTCAAGATTTTTTACTTTAAATTTCAGGAGTAATTTTTCAACAGTGAGCATGTGAACTATATTCACAAAAATACAAGAAGTGATCAAAGAAGATATTATTCTTAACCTCGAAACGCACCATAATAGCCGTATTTCAATCAATCAGGAATCCGATAATGCCGTACATGCGGTAGATTCAGTGGAGTGATGCAGGTCAGGATATGGTCGGGCGATTCGAACCATGTGGGTGAACCGTGGATTCCGTTTGAACGATCTACCCCAGTGGCCGCGATTGAGATTGCATGGGCATTTGTACAGTGCACTATCTACAAATCGATGGCAATAACACTTTAAGGCTCCTATATCTGACCAAATCGAGTAACCTCTCCAACTTGACTCATTGGAAATACTTCCCTTCTATTGGCATTTAGATGGGTCATGATGTTAGTAAACTCTTCCAGAATCCATACGGAGTGAAATTGTCGAAAACAGTTCAATTTAAAGTTCAGATACCATTTGAAAAGTGAAAACCGGATATTCATTTAAATTCCAATGAACAAACCCGGAGGATGAAAGACACAGGGATTGTGAATGGAGTACACCGCGGTTCGACTGTCTATCGGCTTTAAGTTATAAGCGACTTTAGTCGAGTTATGAAACTCTCGGAAATTGTCTGAAGTTTATCAGACATACAAAGGAAATGCGGTATAGTCTAACCCTTTAGAATCTCAACTGTATATTTCTTGACTCTCTAGGAGCCACTCTCGGAACGTTCAATGCCAGTTAAAGTCCCAAGTATGCCCGAAATATCAATCACGATGATGGATTGAACAGTGACAAATCATTCGAATACTGAATATTGCTTTGTTAAAAATTTAATGTTTATTCGTTCGATGGAAATCCCATTGTTCACTATTTTTGCGTTTGGATAGGAGCTTTAGCAAAAGTCTTCCGTCAAATGCACGTGATGTTTCTTTTTAGATTCTTCTTTTAAACTTACTTACACGTGGGTAAGCCAGTTGTTTTATACGAGTGAATCTCTCTGGAGGGTATTATGCTTTCGTTACATAAGAAGCCATGTGAAATAAGTAAAAAGAGATTCAATGTTTGCAAAAGAATAAATGCAATACATGACTCAAAATAAATTTCGATAATTTATACATTAAACTCAATAGTTTATCAGTACACACAATAATCCGAGGGGCTGCTACTCCAAGATCGAATGACATCATGACTGCTAATGATCTCATTGAATTTATGATTTCAGCGATTGTAAGAATGAATATCAGTGATTTTATGACTCACCATGACCCACCATGGCCGGTGATGAATCACCGGGACTTCATCGACTTCATCCAACTGAAATCAATGCTATGCGCTTCATTGAAATAATTGACATCTCCCAGAATTTGAATAATAATTGAGACCTAAGAATTATTTATCAGGACTATCGACTTTATTGCCACAAAATATTAAAGAACGATTACAAATTATTACTAGTATATCTAATAAAATAATGAACAATGCCGGAAGTATTTTTTTACTTTTCTGAAAATATTTTGGTCAACTGTCAAGTTCTCCTTATCGTCAAAAGTTGGAAATGAAATAGTCTTTCGATACTGGTTAATATCGCCACACCCTTGAGCCGTCATTGGCTGCGGCAGTAACGTATCTGAATATTTTTTCTAAATATACCAAGATCCGGATCGGACTCGAATCGGAACGAAGATTCTCGAAGGATTTTACACTGTTAAAAAAATTTAGCTGAATTTTCCGAAAAAGACTTGGAATTCTATTTAAGGGGAAAACATCAATGGAATTTC
Organism: Diachasma alloeum; assembly: GCF_001412515.2. Lineage (NCBI taxonomy): Eukaryota > Metazoa > Arthropoda > Insecta > Hymenoptera > Braconidae > Diachasma > Diachasma alloeum. The sequence continues at coordinate 441,872 of NW_021680572.1, forward strand.
AAGTTTCTCTGAAGATTCAAGTAAACTCCCATTTTTTTGCGGCAGAAAATTGGGCATTCCATAATTTACATGAATTTTCAAGTGAAAATGAGTATTGTAAGGATATTTTCCCGGGTTGTTCACCCAGAAAAAATCCAAACTACTCTTTAGGCCGTCTGTATCGCTCAATAATCGGGCACCAGCCGAACCTTCACGGGAGGTTCGACGAAAACCGGCCTCTGAGGCAAACTCGTCCACTCAGAGGACTTTTTGGCTGGACAATGGATNTCGGGCGCCAGCCGAACCTTCACGGGAGGTTCGACGAAAACCGGCCTCTGAGGCAAACTCGTCCACTCAGAGGACTTTTTGGCTGGACAATGGATTGCCCAGCTAACATCAGCGTGATACGGTAGAGTGGGCGAGGTCCACCAGGAGTACAACCGCCACATCCCCACGGCCTTTGCAAGCCGTGGATCATGCCTCGCGACATAAGTTCCCTACCGAATTAGATTCATCTTTCCTCCGAAGGGTCTCTCGACCCCTCCGGCATGCTTCCTCTTCCCGAGTATTTATACTCGGGAGAGTTTCCGAATTAAGTGCGAATCAGCCGGGACTCCTCAGAGCCTGGGACGTTGAGAGGCTGATCTGACCACGGTGGAACTCCGTTACCCACGCTACGACCACCCACACTCTCTCAACCACCAGTTACCGCTTTGGTCATCGCGCGTCACTGCCTCCGGGTAGTACTAGACCGTTGCCGTATGGTCAGGCCGACAGGAGGATTTCTCGACGCCAGGCCCACGGGCCCATACGCCCCGAATCGTTCCGCCGAGACTAGATGACGCCGGACATGACGAAGTCGTCACCTCGCGTTCCGAAATAACTCAGATTTACGCGCGGGGGATGCAGGGGCATCCCCCTATATTCGCCGCCAAAGTTATCCATACCAGGCTACGTGGAGTAAAACTCCTTACCATGGCTTCTTCAGCCATCCACCACTCCGTGCGACTAACTCGGAATCTTACTAGGGCCTTGTCCCCCTAGTCTGGTTATCTCAGCGACGATAGGTCATTCCGTTACCCTATCCCTACTGATCAACCCGACGGGATCCCGGGGGCACCAGTCCTTTCACCTGGCCGTTGGTTCCTAGTCTACTCCGACATAGCCTATAGAATCGCCGAGTTGGACAGCCTGTACGTCGGCCCCTTTTCCCCTAGCACATGGTGGGCGAATTCTAATATGGCGATAGTCTAGTAACGCCCTCCAGACCTCCAGGGGTCGCGGTTTCACCCATAACCGCTATGCCTTAGGTCTTTCATCGGTTTGTGGCTCTTCTCATCCAGTCGCGGCTCTTTCAGCCGCCCCTAGATATCACTTCCTGTCTCTCTTATCATAAGTTTAACAGTTCTCTTCTTTATTTAAGGGGATTTCAACCCATAACGAGAAAATCTCGTTACAATATTTAGTGCCAAATCCCCTGGAATATTCAGGGAATCCCTTTAAAATTCTTAAAATTTCAAAAATTTTGGAGAAAATTGCCTGAAAATTCAGAGGAGTCTGGAATTTTAAAAGAGATTGCTCTGAATTTTTTTGACTTTTCACTAATTTCCCCGGACTAATTATCTTAAAATTTATAGTTCCCACGAATTGTTTCCTGAAATTATGAATTTTCAATGACAAAATTCTTTGAAAATTTGATGGAAATGTAACTTTTTAGAAATTTATAAAACTTACCGGAAATTTCAGTGGAAAATTTTTAACAGTGTACAAAGAATTAATAATCATGATTTTTTATTGCGGAGGTAAAGTGAGATTGGGACGATGGTCATATGCATATGGTGATTTCTTTAATTTCACATGATTTTATTGTGACTTCGAGAAATGACTCCAAAGTTGGAAATCATGAGATTTCAGTGATTTCAATGATGCCAGCGATTTCCTTGATTAGACGTGACTGCAAATTGATTTCAGTGACCTGTGACACTATGATTTCAGAAGTTCCCAGACCCTCGGAATAATCCAATAATCCAATGGTTTATCCGTACACATAATAATATCAACACAGAGGTCTCGGACCTCAGGAATATGTTGTCGTGGATGCATTCATAGAATTTATACACATCAGTGGGAATTTATTCAGGCGTATTTTGGTATTGTAATGAATTGAGTCTCCGGGACAAGTGTTGAGTTGTTGCCCGAGTCGAGGATTTGGTTCTGATTGGACGTACACAGGTCTTTCAAGATCTCTCCAGGCCTAGATGGACCTGGTAAGTTCTATTCAGTTCTGCGACGTACTTTTCAGAGACCTTTCGAATCCTCAGTTCTTTTCGGTACNCGTACACAGGTCTTTCAAGATCTCTCCAGGCCTAGATGGACCTGGTAAGTTCTATTCAGTTCTGCGACGTACTTTTCAGAGACCTTTCGAATCCTCAGTTCTTTTCGGTACTGAGAAGTCCGCCTCGATGCTACCGAGAACGCGTGATTTTACGAGCGGGTGAAGGGGAAGGCATGTATGCGAAGGGTTGAAATTTATAGCCAACGAGGAGACAGGGTTGCAGAATATATTTTAGCCACCCTCCTCTCCCCGTTTGCAGGCGGTGTTTAAATNAGGGTTGAAATTTGTAGCCAACGAGGAGACAGGGTTGCAGAATATATTTTAGCCACCCTCATCTCCCCGTTTGCAGGCGGTGTTTAAATAAAAAATAGTGAACGTTAATTCGGTATTTATTGACCCCCTGATGCCACTGAAACCCTCGGAGGTGACAGAAAAGGGGAAAAAAAAATTTTCATTTTCACGTGGGTCAAGGGTGAAAGTCGATTTTCGCCAAAATTGAATTTTTTCGCCAAGTGAAAGTTGATTCTGTATTTTCTAACAATTCTGATGCCAATGAAACCCCCGAAGGCGCGACAAAAGTCGAAATAAAATTTTTTTTTTCACCCCGAGCCAAAGAGTCAGATTTTCTGTTTTTCCAGAGGGAAAGTCGACTTTCGCCAAAATCGAATTTTTTAGCCGGGTGAACGTTGATTCCAACTATTTAAGCGACGGGCTAGTCAGAACTGTCAAAAGTATGTGGAAAAAGTGAAAACTGAAAAAAAAAATTTTCACCCGGAGCCAAAGGGTCAGATCTTGGATTTCTTCAGGGAGAAAGTCGGTCAAATGGTCACAAGGGTCACGAGGGCCAAAGTGTCAGATCTTGGATTTTTCCAGGGGGAAAGTCGACTTTCACCAAAATCGAATTTTTTAGCCGGGTGAACGTTGATTCCAACTATTTAAGCGACGGGCTATTCAGAACTCTCAAAAGTATGTGGAAAAAGTGAAAACTGAAAAAAAAAATTTTCACCTGGAGGCAAAGGGCCAGATCTTGGATTTTTTCAGGGGGAAAGTCGGTCAAAGGGTCACAAGGGTCACGAGGGCCAAAGTGTCAGATCTTGGATTTTCCCAGGGGGAAAGTCGACTTTCGCCAAAATTAAATTTTTTTGCCGAGTGAACGTTGATTCTGACTATTTAAGCGACGGGCTATTCAGAACTCTCAAAAGTATGTGGAAAAAGTGAAAACTGAAAAAAAAAATTTTCACCTGGAGGCAAAGGGCCAGATCTTGGATTTTTTCAGGGGGAAAGTCGGTCAAAGGGTCACAAGGGTCACGAGGGCCAAAGTGTCAGATCTTGGATTTTCCCAGGGGGAAAGTCGACTTTCGCCAAAATTAAATTTTTTTGCCGAGTGAACGTTGATTCTGACTATTTAAGCGACGGGCTATTCAGAACTCTCAAAAGTATGTGGAAAAAGTGAAAACTGAAAAAAAAAATTTTTCACCCGGACCCAAAGGGGTCAGATCTTGGATTTTTTCAGGGGGAAAGTCGACTTTCACCAAAATCGAATTTTTTAGCCGGGTGAACGTTGATTCCAACTATTTAAGCGACGGGCTATTCAGAACTCTCAAAAGTATGTGGAAAAAGTGTAAACTGAAAAAGTTTTTTTTTCAAATTTTCAAACGGTCAGATTTTTCGTTTTTCTCCGGAGAAAGTCGACTTTCGCCAAAATCGAATTTTTTAGCCGGGTGAACGTTGATTCCAACTATTTAAGCGACGGGCTATTCAGAACTCTCAAAAGTATGTGGAAAAAGTGAAAACAGAAAAAAAAAATTTCACCGGGGCCACAGGGTCAGATTTTCGGATTTTACTTGGAACAATGGTCAGATTTGTTAACACTTTCATTTTTTATTTGGATAATGCATGCAAGCGTAAGGACAAGAGAGGCTAGAATAGATTCTGCAACCTTCTCCCCTTGTTGGGTAAAAATGTCAAGCCTCCACATACATGCATCTCCCCTCCACCCTCTCGTGAAATGTCGATTTTCGAGATTAAAAAAAAACAATAATTGCATTTTTTATTTCAATAACGCATGAGTAAACAGGGATATGAATGCAGATTTAATATAGGCCCATAGAATTACGGAGACCGGCAAGGATTTGGATAGTCTGAATACAAGTCCTGCTTACACCTAACAAGTGCTGAAATGGGACATAACCAGAGGTAGAAAGGTATCGAAAGCACTTGGGAAGAGGCTTCCCAAGACCTATCCAGTTCTGAACGGAAAGACCTAAGTAGAACTTGTCAGGTCCAATTATTCGACTCGGGTGCTTGTAGGCTGTTTTGCTTTTGCCTCAGGACTAGAAATTCCAGTCCAATCTTTGCGCAAGATTCCACAGAGACTGCAGGGGAATAAAATTCCAAGAATTACGTATCCCCCACTTTACTTGCGCTCAGAGGGGAAAATATTTTGATTTGATATTCTTTCTACAAATGCCAGACGATTTCCATTATTCATGATCATTTGACTACGGCTCCTGATGTGAATCACAAATGTTTGATTAGAAGGTATTGCTCTTTTCAAAATAACAATTGAGAAATTCGGAATAAGTTAGTTTGTTAATAGGGTGCTGCGAGGCAAAATTGAGACTTTCATTGTAATTTCATAAAAATTGGGTCGAATTTTGTCTTGTTTTGTCAATCTATCCATCCAAAAAATGAACGTAAAACAAATGGTGCGATACGTGTAAAAAGTCCACATTTGACTACGTTTTATGACCGATGTGTTATTTTTATCAACTGTAATGTGTGCCCATAGGTTCTGAAATTCAACTGATAGGCAATTAAATTTTATATCATGGATGCATATATTTCCAATCATTTCTGAAACATCTCAACTCCATTCCTACTCAATTCTAGGCCCTTTATCGAGTATTATGTACGGAGAATACGGAACGAAAAACATTCAAGCCAGAATGGGAGGGTATTGCTCGGAACAGATTCAGGCTTAGATTATTGGACAAAAATATCTTGTGGAGAGACTGAACTGTATTTAACATGTTTCTGATGAAAAATCTATAGGTTTAAAAATTAAATGAATTTGTAATCTTAAATATATTTAAAAATTAAATGAAAAATATAAAATAAAATATATAATAAAATATAAAAATTATATGAATTTTTAATTGATGGACTACAGCATCTCTAAGTGTAATACTTTGTGAGTAGAGATCCTCCGAGATTTCACAACTATTTAGACACAAATAATATAAATTTCGCATTTTTTGTTGTTAGAAGGACAGCGGAGGAATTGTTCGTCAGAAAAGCATAGTCATGGTCTCGTAGGGTTGCTAGTATTGTTTAGGTTTTTCTCGTTGCGAACCGACGCACCGCCACGTTCTCGATGTGACTTCTGGGTCAAAAGCGAAGAGCGGTTGGTTTCACAAGTTTGACAATTTTTTATTGTGGAGGAGAGAAATTGATTCATCATCCATATCATGATTCAATGTTGGATTCATTCTACCATTTCATAACAATTTATACGGTAAATACTAATTGAGAATTAACTTCCCTATATCGGAAAGTTAATTACCGGAAATTATTAATTTTTCATGTCGAACCAATTGAGTAGGGTATTCTACCACATTACCAAATATTGTACTGCAGTATTATATAATAGAGTCTATGGGATCAGTATATTATGTATGTATTGTTTTTCCGATAACAAAAAAGTGAAATGAAAATAGTGCGAGACGAGAATGATCGATGTGTAACGCCAAAAGGTAATTTTTAAAATATAAAAAGGAGAAAATATAGACACTGTAAGTATGAGGTTGAGTTTAATAGATTGAAGTACAATAAAATTAGAGAGAAAATAAGAGTGTTTGTATAGGATTAGCGATTATGCATGTGGTACTTTTTAGTTGAACGGTAATAAACTCGAATAAGTGAATAAGTGGTATGGAAGAATTCCTTTGTGGGTAGACTGTGAAGCCAGTGAAATATTTGAGATTTGGACAATAGACTTAGTAGAGATAAGTTGAAAGAATATTATGTTTAGTATCAAGACGCGCCGAAATAATGTTTAGTATCAAAAGTATCTATAAAATCGTCCCAAAAGTGTTTGAAAAGTGTCTACAAAAGTGTCTGAAATTCAAACATTAGGTTTCGCAGTGATCGTGTGAAGATGTAGGCGTGTAGAGTCAGGATGTTGTACAGTAGAGTTTAATTACTTGAATAAAGATTTAGTTGTAAGCACTATAATGCTCAACCATTACCCTCAACACTCCCTCCACGGAATTTGGGTATTGCGGGTAGTTTGAGTGACAGAATGAAAAAGATTGCGAAAGTGTGAGACAACGAAGAAAGAAATTAGAGTATGCTGAGATGAAAATGTTTGGGAACGAGTCAGTGGTCGGTGGAAATGGCTAAAGTGAAAATCAAGAGCGTTTGTGGTCATTATCGATGCGACAAATTCAGTGTGACTTTTATCCATATGATTTTATATTTTAACCAGTTATATTTCCAATGAAGTTCAACCATATTTGTTGTCAATTCCGTCTTGACAATGATCCCACACGTATAATGTGAAATCAACTAACGGCAGTGAGTGTGGTTAGAGCGCAAGAGTGACATACGGTGGATCCGGGTTCGATCCCGTGTCAAAATTTGTAACGCTCTAATTCTCACGGTTTCATTGTCGAACGGGAGTCCCACAAGGGACGACTGTACCCAATCAAGTTTTTCTCTTAAGTGAGGTCTTCCCTCGACCTTCGGTGAATGCGGTACGGGTGTAGGGAGTAGGAGAAGAGAACAAATCGTAAAAACCCGGAAGGGTATGCGATAATAAAACACAGCGAAATAAAAAAACCATTTTCCCATTCTTCGTTTGAAAGAAATGCCATTTTTTTCTAAAAATTGATTTCAAACGCCATGAAATCAATTCGTTAAAGTCAGACTCTAAAACAATGCCTATCAGTTACTCAAATTATCATGTTTGGAAGAGGATTTAGATGGATTTCTCTTAAATGATGAAGCACAAATTGATGCTGCCGTTGATATAATCGGATGAAGCTAATGCCTAATGGGAGAGGTTCTGTTTTACGGATGATTACGATTGAAGTAATTCAGTCTTGAATTACGATTGAAATGCCTGGAATTTTATGATCGGAAATCCGTCTTAAAATGTTTAACACCTAACCTAATCGATCATATATTTTTTGCGTTTCATTGAGACTTTTCATCAACCACGTCCTCGTTATGAATCCTGAGTCACCCTAAGAAGTGATGAGGATTGAATTCTTCTATTCTTGGGCTTATATTCAATAAATTAATTTCAATGAGTATAAAATATTCTCTCAGAAACTCCGTCGCCCTCCACGCGACAACAAAATTATTAATTATAATTTGTATATGACTTCATTTTTATGAAGTGAAGAAATCAGAAAGGGTTACTAGTGAAGAATTCAATCTTCATCAGCTCTTACCATGACCCAGAATTCACGACGAGGAGACGGCTGGTGCAGAGCCCCAAGAAAACCTACAAATATATGGAGCATTCCATGTCAATTCGCGAAATTGAGAACCTTTGGATCTCAAATCGGTTTAAAAATTTGTCTGATGATACCTCTAGGCTATGAGTATTGTATCAATTTTTTTTGACTGTTTAAATCGTTAATTTATTATAAATTTTTGAAATTTCCTTTTTTTCATATGTCACCGGACATTTTTGAGAGTTGGGTGAGGATTTTAAAGAAAATGATGAGACCAATTTATTTTGATTTTTCGATTAAGAATCGCGATAAAATATTAATTTTCGCATAATTCATGTTTTTCATGGTTCCATCATACAAAAAATTGATTTTCTAAAAAAGGCCATTTTTAAATGGGATGAAATTTTCCAGGATTATTCTTTGAATTATTCCAAGAATTTTCGCCTATGAGACATTATGGGATCTCCAAAAGGTATTTTTTCACGATTTTTTCAAGATTGCAATTTATAACAACAATTATGTTTTTTCATGCTTCATGCAGCACAGTGGAAAATATCAAGAGAAAACATTATTATTGCAATTATAATCATAGCAGTATCTTTTGATCATGAAGCAACTGAGCGACGGTAGTGGCTGAGCTATTATAGACCCCGAGATTGTCATGCGGTGGATGTGGGTTCGATCCCACCACCAGGTGGTAAAAATTGTAACGTTCTATTTCTTGCAGTTTCAACGTCTCGCAAAGGACAACTGTTCCTGATCAAGTATTTCTCTCCATTGAGATTTTCTTTGAGCCTCCGGCGAATGTGATACGGAAGGTGGGAAGAAGGAACAAATCGTGAAAACGCGAAAGGCTGAGAAGAATTCATCAGAAATTCAAATTAAAGTAGAAACGAATAGTGTTCGGACTCTTCGGTGCGATTCGACTCAGATAATTGAGAATTGATGAGTCCTTGAAAGGATTTCCCTCCAGCTGCGTGCGTACTGTTTAGTCACCCGATGTATCAAGGTGAATTATGCAGTATGATTTTTCGGATCAAAAGTGAGACAGTAAGCAGATTCGCGACAGTCACTCCTTGACCATCGGGGAGAACACAATGCGCATTGAGCTGCTGTGGAATCTGTAATTAAGAATTGGTTAAGAAGTGATTTTGATTACTGTAGGGCTCACGAGTTGGCCTGGAATGCCCCATATGGTAGGTTAGGTCGGGGGTTCAATATTCTAAGAGGGATTTCCCATTTTAAATTTCCCAACATTCGGATCGTAATTTAAGACCGACCTATTTAAAGTGAAGCTGAATCTTTCCCATGCTCATATTATGGGCCGCTACTGGTTCGACATGCTGAATAAGCATTTCTTTCCTTTGTCATCACAACGGCATGTGTCATCCTTGAATGACAGTAAAAGCCAGACATGTTCATTGAGGCAACAATTGCAGGACTTTCTCTAAATGATGATAAATCAACATTGCTTTGAATTCAATAGAAGATATATTACAGAATAAATTAAGCCGAAAACTTATATTCATCACAGATAAAATAAATGTTTGATTTTCAGGGATGTTGAAGCATTAGCCTCATGAATTTGGGTCACTCCTGTGTCCACTCGTGGCAGCACCTCCTGGGCGCTGACCTGTTTCTTCGGGCACGCCCCAATTAATTGGGACCGAGGACACCTGCCGCGACACTTGACCCATCTCGTCTCACTTCCACCTTCTTCTCTAATCGCCTTGCGATAAGTGTGCATCGTGCAATTCTCCCCGCGATTTTATCGTAAAATATTGTGACCATCTCAATTGTGACAATTCTCTAAAGCATCTCAAAACAGTTAGTGCATCCTTGCGGTCATTTTGACATATATTTTTGATGAGCTGTATATATTTTATCGGGAAAATACATTTTTATTTGTGATTCTACCCGCGCGCACAGTGACTGTTATTTTATTATGAACTTATTAATCCTTTTCCGAATCCCGGCTCTCCATCGGTTTTCTGTTTAATTCTCGCCGAAACAAGGGACATGTCACTGAATTTCAAGGATTTGTCACTAATTTTTAGAAATCGATCTTCAATGATTATGGATTCGTGATTATGAAATTCAACGAGTACTAAATTCTGAAACTCCATTTTGTCATTAATTTTACGAGACAAAACCACTAATTTTCAGGAATCCAACAATCAATTTCAGTGATAAAAATAATTGATAATCAGGATTATTCTTGAAAATAAGTGACTTGTTCCTTGAAATCAATTTTTTTTCTCTGTGATTGAAGAAAATAAAGATTTCGAAAAGTTGTGAATGTTATCGGCCCATAACATCCTACAAATTCATCATATTTTCATCATCAACAGTTTCATAAAATTCTAAACAAATTCCAAGCCAACATCGTTATTAATTAGATGCATGAAATCCCCCGCACGATGAAAGATGTAAATTGACACTCATTGTTAGAGTTGAAGAAAAAAATTCAGAATACATCATAGGTACCAGGAAAGAGGAAAAATGCGGAAGAATATAAGCAGTTGTGATGAAGCAAGATGTGATGGTCCCCTTGAAATGCAAATTCATTTAGATGAATTCCAACGCAATGTAAGGCTGTCATGATGCTGGAGGTGCTACAAGAAGGATGACTGAAAAAAAAAAAATATATATATATATATATATATATATATATATAAGAATTGTGAGAGTAAGACACTGTAGGGGTATGTCATCTCTATTATTCCTATTTTCTCGCTCCAACGCTTCTTCTCATTGGCTTCTTCCTCTTCTCCTTACCGCCAGTCGCATTTTCCCACAATCGCCATCTTTTCTGACGCCATTGTCTCGGGGCTTTGTCTCCTTTCACTCCTCACCCATTCGCCCCCTCCCCTCCCCAACACCCTCAACGAATTACTTACCCCGGCGCACAGAATTCTTCAACTTAATTTTCTCGCCTCAAGCAATGTATTCACATGCGAGAGAAAAAATCAACAAAAGAAACAGCGAATGCCCACATTCTTGTGTTATTTTTTTCTGTTTAGGGATGTTACAGAGGATCTTTGTTGCTAAGAATATAGGGGTGAATTTAGATGGTATCATATAATAGGAGTGCTGTCTGGTGACATGATCATCCCCCTCACGCATTCTGTCTTCTTTTCCATTTTATTTTGGAATGTTTTCCACAAAAATACGCAGTCCTTTAATGTCTCATACGGAACAGGCTCTATGTACCATTCCATTACTCTCTGTTTACATTTCTCATGGCTTATTTACATTCTCAACACCATTCGGTGTGTTCAAAAGATCGCTCGCAATTGTTGTAGGAAATTTGATCTTATCCATCACTTTATGGGTGACTGGCTATAATGTATTCTGGGGAGGGGGGGGGGGTGAAATTAGCATATGGTGCCAAATAAGGGACCGGAAAAGTTGGAAATGATAAAGTATGACAATGGGGGTAACCATAAAATGAATTTATAGTGGGGTCAGAAATTTACATCAATTTTTGAAGTGGAACATTTTCAATTTTACTTGCACTAACATGGTTTTGGTAATTTTTTCCAGCGATTTTGGGGGATATTCATTCGAGATTATATATCGTGCATTAAGTATCCTCCCTGGGGAGGAGTACTTGATCCACTGTCTGTGGCAATGCTTTCCATTATTTTAATCTTAATGTTTTTTTGATCTTACTCCGAGAAGATTGATACAAATATTCGTTGCAAAAATGGAATTTTATTTGGACTTTTCAAATATGAATATGAGTAATATAGTACGACTAATACCGAGGGATGAATGATTGTGTGATAATTAGAATAATCCTGGACGAGCCTATTAATTGTTATGAATTTTTGACTGAAATTTCTGGTACTCTTCTTGGGAATATTATCAATTGACGGTTGTATCGAATAGACTACTCCCGTGCTAACAATTAAGCTCACTTAACAAAATTTATGACTAATATGAAATGATTGTTTGTTTATTAACAATTTGTGAGGAACTGAAAGATTCATTCTTGTTTTTTGTGCTTAATAGCTTGGTTTAGTTTAAGATTTACGTGATTTCCAATTGGATTTATCATTTGAATTTGATTTGATTTTGTCATTATTCTTTAGTTGTTTTGAATATTATTTAAGGCATTATTCGATGAAAGAACAAGGATACTTATCATTTTAAGTTTGGTTTTCCAGTGAAAACCAACGCGAAAAATTGATTGAGGAACAATAATAGTTTGGAATACAAGGACACGGAATAAATGTTTAGTATAAATTTGAATTGAATTGAGGGTGATTCACTTGAATATTTATCGAGACCGAGGAGTTAATTTAAATTATGGATAGATTGAATATTATGATGCGTTAACACGTCCACATTTCTAATGGCTTATTTAAATTCTCAACACCGTTCGGTGTGTAAAAAAAATCGCTCGCAATTGTTGGAGGAAATTTGATCTTATCCATCACTGTATGGGTGACTGGGTATAATGTATTCTGGGGGGACGAAATTAGAATATGGTGCCAAATAAGGGACCGGAAACGTTGGAAATGATAAAGTATGACAATGGAGGTAACCATAAAATGAATTTATAGTGGGGTCAGAAATTTACATCAATTTTTTATGTAAACAAAATATGTTGAATAGAACATTTTCAATTTTACTTGCATTACATGGATATAGTAATTTTTTTCGGGGGTTTTGGAGGGACATATTTCTTCGATAATATATATTGTGGATTGAGTATCCTCTCTGGGGATGAGTAGTTGATCCACCGTCTGTGGCAATGTTTCTTATCATTTTAATCTTAATGTCTTTTTATCTTTCTCCGAGATTAGGATTGATGCAAATATTGGTTGCAAAAATGGAATTTCATTTGGACTCATCAAATGTGAATATGAATGATATAGAACGACTAATATCGAGAGATCAATGATTGAGAGATAATTAGAATAATCATGAATGAGTCTATTAATTGTTATAAATTTTTCACTGGAATTTCTGGTACTTTTCTAGGGAATTTTAAAAATTGACAGTTGTATTGATCAGACGATACTCCCGAGCCAGATACTTCCGATCAATTAAGATCACTCCGAAAAATTTACGACTAATATAAGATGATTGTTTATTTATTATTAATTTGAAAGGAACTGAAACATTCATTCTTGTTTTTTGTGCTTAATAGCTTAGTTTAATTCAAGAATTATATGATTATATTACGAGTTTCGTTCTCGAGATAAACTATGTAGTACCGCTAGTTCCTGCACGATGTCGCCACGATCTTCAGCCCCAATTAGAAAAAGACACTGCCGTGTCCCCTCTATCCATTCCCTCGTGCCCAACCTCATAACGTTTTTTCATGCATGATACGCCACGTCATCAGTTTTTCTTCTTCGTAAAAAACGTAAAATAGTTAATATTCTGCGATTGATTAACAATGGGAAAATATTCCCACAAGAGGAGATATCGCTCCAGGTCGAGATCGCGATCACAGGACATCGACGAAATGATTAAAGAGTTGAAAAAATTGAAAAAGAAAGCTGAGAGAGACAGGCATGGACGCCTTGCATCGAGAGAACGAGAGCCTTCATTCGAAAGCTATTACAAACATGGTTATTATTATGACACATGTCGAGAAAGATCTCGTAAGTAAAAAAAAAAAAAAAATGGAAAATAAAAAATAAAGTCAATTCATTTCAATGAATTGTGTTGGGCAGTAGGCTCGTACAAGGTACGAGATAAACTGTGCCTCAATTTGGCGGTGGGCCCTCACAAGGTGTGGGACATACCGTGCATTAATGGCAGCAGATCTGCAACATATTGTGGTTTGAGCTGTACATTTTAGACATCATGATCATCATATATAAATGCAGGAGGATTCATCGTGGATTGTGTCTCTGCTCTCAATGTTTCAGATTCTCGGTCTCGTTCTTATCGACCATCACGTTCTCGTTCACGTCAACCCTCACGATCTCGTTCACGTCACCGGTCTCGCTCTCACCATCGCTCTCGCTCTCATTCACGTAAGAACTCGCGATCCCCCTCAGAACATCGCTCTCGCTCCGGCTCTGTCTCAAAATCGGAACTAGAGGATCGAATGGAGGATCTCTCCAACCATGAAGAGACGGTTGATGGTAAGAAGATTGAGGAGAATCCTGATAAATCTGGGGAGATTCAGGAGGTTTGTTCATTGGATAATGACATTCTAGAATTATTAGGAGAAAATAATTCAAAATCAGAAAATCAGCTGATGGATATCCACCCTCAAATTGCTGATCGTTGGGAGGAATTGACAAAAAATGGTCTTAAAAAAGAGGATAAACAAGAATTATTAAAGGCATACCCACGCAAGGGTAAACAACAATTTTTTGGTGCAGCAGAATTGAATCCAGAGGTGGAATGTTGCTTGAATGATACGGTAAAGAAGCGAGATAAATTTTTTATTATTGACCAAAATACATTGGGATCAGCAATCTCTGCTCTAGGCTCAGGTCTATCCTCTTTACTCCAAATTAAGCTAGAGGAAGAAGTCAAATCCTCAGTCTTCAAGAATTTTTTTGATTCTGGCAAACTCTTGTGCGAGTCTTATTTCCAAATGACAAAAACTCGTAAGGCATTTATCTATCCGAGCCTAGATAAAAAAGCCAAGGAGGTATTGGAGAAGACCCAAACAACAGAGCTTCTGTTTGGGAATGAATTGTCAATAAAATTGAAAGAAGCTAAATCAATGGAGAAGGTTGGGTTGACTTTGAAACCTCAACAGACTATGAAGAGATTGCCACAAAAATTATTGAGTAAGGGAAACTACAGGACCCCATCTGGGAGAAATCAGAGATACCCTCAGATGGGGTACAGGTCAAGGGCATATCAGCAGGGCGATCGTCCGAGCTATCAGTCGACTCGACCTCAGTCGTCGAGAAGCACCAGTGCCAGCCAACGCCCTGCACATCAGTCGCGCAGCAAGGAGAACTCATCAACAACTCCAGTAACGAAGCAATAGAGGTAAAGAGGGTAGCGGGGCGACTGAGTAAATTTCTTGACGTTTGGTCAGGAATCACAAGAGACCCATTTATTCTTAGTTGTATAAATGGATACAAAATAGTTTTTAAAGAAACTCCTTTCCAGTCGAAAGCTCCAGTAAGAAACCCTGTTAGTCAATCAGAAGAAGCTGAATATGTTAAGGCTATAAGTAGGCTCTTAAAGGTGGGGGCAATCCGGAAATGCTCACCATGTAAAGGCCAATTCAGATCGACTTATTTTTTGATTCCAAAAACTAATGGCTCATCGAGGTTTGTACTGAATTTAAAAAAATTGAACAAAGGTTTTATTAATGCTGATCATTTCAAAATGGAGGATTTTAGGACGGCAACTAAGCTATTGTCGAAAAATGCTTTCATGGCAAGTTTAGATTTGTGTGATGCGTATTTTTTGGTAAAAATGCATCCGGATAGTAGGAAATATCTTCGTTTTCAGTGGAATGGTCAACTATTCGAGTTTATGTGTTTACCATTTGGACTGTGCACAGCTCCGTGGATTTTCACGAAAATAATGAAGCCAATTATGAATTCATTAAGAGCTTTGGGTTATTTATCAGTAGTTTATCTTGATGATTGGTTGTGTCTGGGTAGAAATGAGGATGAATGTGCAGAGAATTTAAGAGAAACACGAAATTTATTACAAAAAACAGGGTTCATTGTGAATGAAGAGAAGAGTATGTTTACTCCAAGTACAAGATGTAAATTTTTGGGATTTATATTAGATTCGTCTCAAATGATACTTGAGTTACCAGAGAAAAAGAAAGTAAATATTACCAAGCTGATTGAAAATTTACGTGAGAAAAATAAATGTACAATCAGAGAATTCGCTAAATTCGTAGGAACGTTAACATCAGCGTGTCCAGCTGTTAGGTATGGTTATTTACACACAAAGTCATTTGAGCGACAAAGATATTTAGCCCTTCTTCGTAATAATGGTGATTATGATGCCAAAATGCAATTGAGTGTTAGTTTACAAGGTGAATTCGATTGGTGGACAGTCACAATTCCTCAAGCATTTTGTCCGATTAGATCTGGTCATTTTTCTAAAGAGATTTTTACGGATGCATCTACCACAGGCTGGGGCGCATACTGTGGAGATGAATTAACGTATGGTGCTTGGACTCAAGCAGAAAGAAATTGTCATATTAATTATTTGGAACTCCTTGCAGCTTTCTATGGGTTGAAGTGTTTTGCTAAAGATTCATCAGAGTGCGACCTATTGTTAAGGATTGATAATACAACGGCGATAGCTTATATCAATAGGATGGGTGGAATCCAATTCCCTCATCTTAATGAAATAACTCAAAAGATCTGGAGATGGTGTGAAGAAAGGAAAATTTGGATTTTTGCTTCATATATTGCTTCAAAAGATAATGTTGAAGCAGATAGAGGCTCTCGTATAAAGAATTTGGACACAGAATGGGAATTGTCAGAGGAAGCATTTTCAAAAATAGTTGAAACTTTTGGTCACCCATCGATCGATCTTTTCGCAGCAAAATGTAATACGAAATGTATCGAATATTGCTCTTGGCAAAGAGACCCAGAGGCTTGGGCAGTGGATGCATTCACTTTAGACTGGAAAAATTTGAATTTTTATGCTTTCCCCCCGTTCGCGACGATTTTGAATGTAACAAAAAAGATTATTGCTGACCAAGCGCAAGGAATCGTAGTAATACCAGATTGGAGTACCCAACCATGGTACCCATTACTAACAGCTCTGTTCATGGAGCCACCATTACTATTTGAACCATCACCTTATTTGCTTCTCTCTCCGTGCAGGTCGCAACAACATCCGTTAGCAGACAAATTAACATTGATGGCAGGGAGAGTATCAGGGAAGCTTTTCGGAGAAAGAACGTCCCTGAGAGTCTGATAGATATAATGGCAGCGTCGCTGGCCGATTCAACTACCAAACAGTATAATGGTCCGATCAAACATTGATTACAATTTTGTGCTGTCTGGGATTTAGATCCATTTAAGGTGTCAGTCGAACAGGCTTTGACATGGCTCACATTGCGTTATGACTCAGGAGCGTCTTATGGTACACTGAATACTTGCAGAGCGGTGTTAGGGTTGTTGATCGGGGACGAAATTTCGAAGAATCAGATGGTTGCTCGATTCTTTAAAGGTGTGTACAGATCAAGGCCACCAAAACCTAGATATAATGACACTTGGGACGTTGCTCCAGTACTAAGCAGAATAACTGAGATGTTTCCTTTGGATACTTTGTCACTATCTCAACTGACCAGTAGACTAGTTATCTTATTGGCATTGGCAACTGCTCACAGATTGCAACCTCTTGCAGCTATTACGATCTCTAATATAACTAAAATAGATGGAGCCTATGAGATTAGAATTGACGAATTGTTGAAATCGTCACATATAGGTGCCCCTCAACCATTATTTTACTTACCTAGATTTATGGCCAAACCTCAGTTATGTGTAGCAAGCACTTTAGAATATTATTTGGAAAAAACGAAAACTCTGAGGGGCAACTCTGAGGATCAATTATTATTATCCACCAGAAAGCCTCATAAGGCAGCATCAACTGAGACAATTGCGAGATGGATTAAAAGTTTTTTAGCCGAAAGTGGCATTAATAATAAATATAAAGCCCTTTATAAGGCAGTTACGTCTGCAGCCTTGAAGAAAGGAATCGATATCAATGTAATAAAAACAACAGCAGGTTGGTCCAAAGACTCGTTAGTATTTGCAAGGTTCTATAATCGACCGATTTCACAAGATAGACGAAAGTTCGCAGAAACTATTCTCGATTTAGATGAATTACGAATCTAGATCAATTATGGGATTTGTTAATTTTATACATGGTTCGAGTTGAAGAAATAAAATATGTTTCTCTAAACATCTACATAGTTTATCTCGAGAACGAAACTCGTAATATAATTGGAAATCAAACGAACTTACCTGTAAGTGACGTTCGATTGTAATTATATGGAGAGTTTCGTTCGAGAGATGATTTACCCACCCATTTTATTAAATTCTAGTTAATGAACTATCATTCAAGTGTCCCACCCAAGTAAGTGTGTATTGCTGTAAAAGTTATGAGGTTGGGCACGAGGGAATGGATAGAGGGGACACGGCAGTGTCTTTTTCTAATTGGGGCTGAAGATCGTGGCGACATCGTGCAGGAACTAGCGGTACTACATAGTTTATCTCTCGAACGAAACTCTCCATATAATTACAATCGAACGTCACTTACAGGTAAGTTCGTTTGATTTCCAATTTTCTTGAAAATGAATGCGATAAATTGATTCAGTAACAATAATTGTTTGGAATATAATGACGCCCAATACATATTTGATATAAATTTGTGTTGATTTGAGGTTGATTCACTTCAGTATTTACCGAGACCTAACAATTAATTTAAATGTGGAATAGATTGAATGTTATGATGCGGCCACGCGAACGGCTCAACGTGAAGTGAACTTTTCCCTTTGCGTATTGCTTCGACAGCCTTCAGGCAGTAGTACCCGGGTATAAAGGTCTCATTACAGTCATTACGGTCACATTACAGGAGCATTTTCAAGTTTTCTGTATTTAACTGTAGTTTCCATGAACAGAACAATACGCTGCAGTTTTTCTCTTGAGTTGTGGGCAGTAAATACTCAAATGTAGCATTTTGTGTTGATATTTGGTAGCTTTAGAATGACAGATCCATGATATTTCTTGGAAATTATCAATCTGCAATATTTCGTGAATACTTTCAAAATAATTAATTCAAGATTCTGTTTTACCACGAAGCAATAGTTACACTGAAATTTCATAGAATTATGTAATTGACAATTCACTCTTTGATGACACAATCTACGGAAATTTCCGTTCGGTCATTCCACGGAAATTAATAGAAAACATGAAAATTTCGCTAAATATATTATTGGATTTTTCTTTAATGAAGAAATCAGAGCAATTTGGCACTAAATACTCATCTTTTGATTGAAAATTCAAGTAAGTATTGGAGAATTCTGTTCTCGCTAGTGTTCAAAAATTTGGGATTTCATTGAAATTCCAATAAAATTGAAAATTTCTATTTTTTGCAACTTCTATCAAGCGCCAGTTTGCTGAAATNTAATGAACTATCATTCAAGTGTCCCACCCAAGTAAGTGTGTATTGCTGTAAAAGTTATGAGGTTGGGCACGAGGGAATGGATAGAGGGGACACGGCAGTGTCTTTTTCTAATTGGGGCTGAAGATCGTGGCGACATCGTGCAGGAACTAGCGGTACTACATAGTTTATCTCTCGAACGAAACTCTCCATATAATTACAATCGAACGTCACTTACAGGTAAGTTCGTTTGATTTCCAATTTTCTTGAAAATGAATGCGATAAATTGATTCAGTAACAATAATTGTTTGGAATATAATGACGCCCAATACATATTTGATATAAATTTGTGTTGATTTGAGGTTGATTCACTTCAGTATTTACCGAGACCTAACAATTAATTTAAATGTGGAATAGATTGAATGTTATGATGCGGCCACGCGAACGGCTCAACGTGAAGTGAACTTTTCCCTTTGCGTATTGCTTCGACAGCCTTCAGGCAGTAGTACCCGGGTATAAAGGTCTCATTACAGTCATTACGGTCACATTACAGGAGCATTTTCAAGTTTTCTGTATTTAACTGTAGTTTCCATGAACAGAACAATACGCTGCAGTTTTTCTCTTGAGTTGTGGGCAGTAAATACTCAAATGTAGCATTTTGTGTTGATATTTGGTAGCTTTAGAATGACAGATCCATGATATTTCTTGGAAATTATCAATCTGCAATATTTCGTGAATACTTTCAAAATAATTAATTCAAGATTCTGTTTTACCACGAAGCAATAGTTACACTGAAATTTCATAGAATTATGTAATTGACAATTCACTCTTTGATGACACAATCTACGGAAATTTCCGTTCGGTCATTCCACGGAAATTAATAGAAAACATGAAAATTTCGCTAAATATATTATTGGATTTTTCTTTAATGAAGAAATCAGAGCAATTTGGCACTAAATACTCATCTTTTGATTGAAAATTCAAGTAAGTATTGGAGAATTCTGTTCTCGCTAGTGTTCAAAAATTTGGGATTTCATTGAAATTCCAATAAAATTGAAAATTTCTATTTTTTGCAACTTCTATCAAGCGCCAGTTTGCTGAAATTTCAAGGAATTTCACAAAAGACGTGAGCATGCAATGGAGAATGAGAACGAGAGACGTTCAAGAAATGGCAAACAATACGAAGGATGAAAAGCTCTCAAAGGCAGGAGAGAGCGTCATCTGCTGAAGACGTGGACACTTGATCTCTCAAGTGGAAGGTTTTCGAAAAACATGACAGTTGTATCGAATGGAATTGTTGATCACTTGGAGTACACCAAGATACAAAATTCAATATTTATGGAAACTCCTCATTTAATATTATCCAAGTACCTCAGTCAGTTGGCACGGATCACACTTGGATTCCAAGATTTTTTATAATTAAATTTTATTGTGTATAAGCCACATTAAGGCAGTTGTTGTCGATTATTATTAATGTATGATGGAAAATTAAAAATTTGCAAAAATCATCATAACAATAAAATGATCAGATACAGCTGTCGTAATTATTGTTCAACTTCGACAGTTTGGCATTTGGCCTTCATCGTCGAACTCGGTCAAAAGGGCATCCCAACAATTTTTTTAAGCAATCATTCAATCAATTGAGAACATCTTATTTAATTACCGTGGGACAACCAGGTTTTGAAAAAAATTAAAAATTGGAAAAATTATTAAATGAATTAAATTTTAATTAATGTCGACGGATAGGGCTCAACAACAGCTACATTTGAGAGGAAGAAATGAGTTATTCCATCGATTCATTAGCGAACAATTTACGAAAAACATCCCTACTGGAAATTGCTTCAGGCGAGCCTGAGATTTGATCAGGTATTGATATGTCCGTGGTCAGATTTGACTGATAAGGCGGTATTTAATGAGGAACTGATCAATTCTTCATTTAATCGATCTGATCCAAAATACTATGATCACGTTCAGATTCGGCGAACCTGATCTGAACCTGTGATCTGTCCGCCTGCAATCACTCTGATCTCAATTTTAATAACCCTTCTCCAAGAATCGATTTTTCAATAAATGTGGCGGAGTCAATTTTATATAGAATCAAAGTTATATTCGAACCTCGTCTTCGAGATTTTAATAACTTGTAGTAGCCTGCGACTAGATGGAGCCACACGCCTTCAGAGACCATAGAAAAAGTTGGCTGTGGCACCTCGGCGATGCCCGTGTAGGAATTTGAGCGGGGATGCGGCTGAATCTCCGCTTACGCGCTTGAACCGACCGCTCAGCCCCGACTTGGAGGTATAGAAAGCGGAGGTTGAGCGGAGCGATTCCTATACAGGTGAGGGCTCGCCATCTTATCATTGTTTTCGTATGTGCATGAGTGGAACGCACGCTTTTCAGAGTTTCCGGTTTGTTTTGTTGTAATAATCTATTTTCCTCCGTTTTTACACAGTTTTTCCATAGTTATGGATGATTGTAAGAAGAGGAAACACATAAATTGTGTGGAATATCTAGAAATCTATAGTGAAATTGCAAATATTACGTGCATGGGCTTATCGACTTTTCCTTGGATAAATAATCGATTGAAAATAAAGGTAAACGATGTTTCATATCTCTCAGCCTTTTTAGATGCTCGAGTTTGTTCCTTGTGGAACAACTCAGCCTAACCTTATTTTGCCTGATTCTCCTGGTCCTAGAGACAAAATTGAGAACAAGGAAATTAAAAATGAGATTGTTACAAATATGTCAGATGGATCTTTCATCCCTGACATCCAGGACAGTGTGAGCAACAGCTCAGATCCTGTTGTGCTGGACACATCTGCGCCTGACGCACTCTGCCAAGGCTCCAAGCCTTGTTCTACTATTTCAATAGTTGGATCTGCACTTGACGCATTAATCCAAGGCTCCAAGCCTTGTTCTACTATTTCAATAGTTAAATCTGCGCTTGACGCATTGATCCAAGGCTCCAAGCCTTCTACTACTATTATGATAGGTACATCTGCGCCTGACGCATTAAAGTAAGGCTCTAAGCCTTCAATCACAAATGCAATTGTTGCATCTGCGCCTCACGCATCATTCAAGGCCTCAAACCTCCAAAATAATATTCCACCTGAACTCGATTCAGGAATGTAGGAGTTCCTGGGCCATCGAAGCCTCATCATGCCGAGATCTCTTTTCAGAGTGATCTGGAAGCTCGTTGGAGTTTCTGGCTGGTCTCGAATTTGTTGAGGCACAAATTACACAGATTCATGGAAATATTCACCAAATCTGAATACAGAGATTGCTTTCATCTCCACCGAACCATTGATCCATAGAGATAAATCATTTTTAATCAATCTCAAAAGACACAGGTTCTGCCCTCGTGGCATTGGGGGCGACTCTTCGAAGTCTGCTCTAGGAAGAGAAACTAGATAATGTAGTCCTCTTCCAGAAGTTGTGTGGTTCAAGAAAAAAAAAATTTTTAGTGCTCTTGAGGATACAGCTCCAGTTTAATTTTTGTATGGCTTCACATTTTTCGGGAAGATTGAGAAGATTACAATAAATCTTCAAAATTATGTCAAGGTTTGGAGATTTATCCACCTTTACAGGAGAATCTAAATTCATTGGATTCAAAGGAGCTTGTTTTGAGACGTAGAGTTAAAACAAATGGTTGAAATACCATGCATGCCTCAGGTTGAACAACAGGTCCAACCGGAGGCATTTCCTCAATCGTCCCAATGATTCTCGATCGACGTAAGCGTCTCCAGAGTGATCTCACTTCAGGAGAGCAAGAAGTAATGGCAAAAATCTCTGCAGCCATTCTTGAGCATTTCCTTCCCAACTGAAAATTAACCTATGCTAATAGTTTTATTCTAGAGAGACTGACGAGTCATAAAAGACTGACGAGTCATAAANGAGCATTTCCTTCCCAACTGAAAATTAACCTATGCTAATAGTTTTATTCTAGAGAGACTGACGAGTCATAAAAGCCTCTTCAATCCTGGCCCCTACCAATCGGTAATTCCTCTAGCATTTCAAATCTCTGAACTAAAAGGGACAGTCCTGAGGGGCGGATAAAANGAAGTAATGGCAAAAATCTCTGCAGCCATTCTTGAGCATTTCCTTCCCAACTGAAAATTAACCTATGCTAATAGTTTTATTCTAGAGAGACTGACGAGTCATAAAAGCCTCTTCAATCCTGGCCCCTACCAATCGGTAATTCCTCTAGCATTTCAAATCTCTGAACTAAAAGGGACAGTCCTGAGGGGCGGATAAAAAGGTATGTGATCATAGAGGTAGTTAAAACCTCTGTATTACTATCAGAATCCTATCAGGATCAGCTCGTCTCATTGTAACTTTTTGTTGATGAACCACATGATTAGCAATGATTAATTTTTCACATTGAAAGGTTGAACTAATACTTATGAGAACTCATAACTTCAATTGAAGGACATGAAAACCCTTCCAAAACTAATACTTTGTGACACATTCACGGATGGAAATATCTTCAAAGACGTATATTTCCTGCCCCGGTAGATGTGGAGCATGAAAAGTCCCGTTGGTTTGGCATGGGTGGTATTTTTTCCAATTCCTACCCGCCATTTGGAATTGCGACTAGCTTTCTAGGTTCGCGAGAGTCATGAGGCCGGTCATGAATCTTATTGATTCGGAAGCTTCACATCATCCAGTTATCTAGATGATATTCTATTATTGGTTTTTCGGCTATTGAGTATGATACCAATACAAAATTGAACTATCAAGGCTATTTCTTGTCTGAGCCGTTTTGAAAAGC
The DNA here is from genome assembly GCF_001412515.2 of Diachasma alloeum. Lineage (NCBI taxonomy): Eukaryota > Metazoa > Arthropoda > Insecta > Hymenoptera > Braconidae > Diachasma > Diachasma alloeum. Next base: position 465,495 of record NW_021680572.1, read on the forward strand.
AAAAAGCGTTGTGAATACCTTAATTTTATCAATGACTTTTACAAGTTTTGCCTAGAAACACCTTATGAAAGGTGTTATGCGTTATAGCGATTTACGCAATAAATCGTCTATTTCATCATCTGCAATTTGGAAAATTTATTCCATCAGAGTGTGTTTTCGCCTTATAAGCTCCTCAAAATGTCCCATACATTTATACATTTTCCACATTGGCATTGAGTATACGCTACACTGAAAAACTTGGAAGAATAAAAAAAAAATCAAGATGGTAATTAATTATGGAAATTTTTAATGGTCTCTTGTTCTCCCTCAGGCAGATCTTCCTTAGTAGCTCTTAATTGAGCTGATCAGTCTAGAACAAATATTCTTTCAGACGCAGCCTTTTTAGGTTCGAAATCTACCTCTGCATTAAAAGATCAAGTCGAAACATGTGGCCATGAGAAAGTCACAACAATATAAATTCCTCGATGTTTTGACCATTCACCTAGCTCTTAGGTGTTTTTTTCACGATCTATGATCCTGTGAGTGTTTGCTCCAAATTAATAACATCGCAGGCACTCCCTACGTTAACGGGTTGGAAACTACAAAATTCTCTCCGGTGAACAAATCAGTTCGAGAGTCTTAGCACTGTGCTTCGGTCGAATGCATCTTACATTCCTTCCAAAGTGAATACTGGAGCTGTACATTGCTATCTAAGTTTTTCAAAACTTAGGTGAGAAGGATTTTTTCAATCCAAAAATGGACCTTTTCTGTCCGTCTTGTCAAAATACAAACGCAATCTCCAATGCGCGTAGCACGGCAATCTCCTTGCAGTGTCGATTGACACCTTTTCAGTCTCGATTGGTGACAAAATTTTCTCTACGTATCCCCTACATTTAGCCTGGAATAAATTGCGAATTTGTCACAATTCGTAGAATTCCATTCGTGAGACCAATGGTATAATGTTAGATAGTTCAACTCTGCTGCCTTGCTTTCATTTATCCCACCTCAGAAACAAATTACAATATCAAATCCTTGAAGAAACTTTTACTTTCACCTGGTACCAGGTGCATGTGTCATGACTGATGTTAATGTTTTTCTTTGTCGTTAACAAAGTCTACCCTTGGAAAATTGTGGATTTTGTAAGGATATTTTCCCGGGTTGTTCACCCAGGAAAAATCCAAACTACTTTTTAGCCGTCTCTACGGCTCAATAGTCGGGCGCCAGCCGAACCTTCACGGGAGGTTCGACGAAAATCGGCCTCTGAGGCAAACTCGTCCACTCAGAGGACTTCTGTGGCCGGGCAAAGGGTTGCCTAGCTAGCATCAGTGTGACACGGTAGAGTGGGCGAAACGACCAAAGTATCTTATGCCAAACGTCACCAGCCACTATTTCAGGCTGGAAATTAAGCCTCACGGCCTAATCATCCATGTAAAGTGAATTTACTCGCGTCCTGGAGGGTTTTTCACTCTCTCAGTAGGCTTTCGCCTCCCGAGTATTTCGACTCGGGAGTGTTTTCAGAATTAGATGCGAATCAGCCGGGACTCCTCAGAGCCTGGGACGCCGAGAGGCTGATCCGACCAAAGTGGAACACTGTTACCCACTTCACTACCACCCACACTCTCGGCCACCAGTTACCGCTTCGGTCATCGCACATTACCGTCTCCGGGTACTTGAATGTCGGCACATGATCGGGTCGACAGGAGGACGATCTTTACGCCAGACCCACAGGCCCATGCGCACGACATTTGTTTCGCCGAACCGAATAACGCCCGAAACAACAAAGTCGTCACTAAGAGTTCCGAAATAACTCTTTTTTCCGTTTGTGGGGGATGCAGGAGCATCACCCTATGTTCGCTACCATCAGTTATGCACCTGGCTGCGCTGAGCTATTCGCCCACCATTCCCATGGCCATCTTTCAAGCCAACACCACAGTATATCTCGGAGAAATCCTTTCGACTTCCCCGCTCGAGGGTCCGCGTTCGACTAACTCAGAATCTTACTAGGGCCTTCTCCCCCTTGTCTGGATATCTCAGCGACGATAGGTCATTCCGTTACCCTATCCCCACCAATCAATCCGACGGGATCCCGGGGGCACCAGTCCTCTCACCTCGCCGTTGGTCCCTAGTCTACTCTGACATAGCCTATGGAATCGCCCAGTTGAACAGCCTGTACGTCGGCCCTTTTTCCCCTAGCACATGCTGGGCAAATTCCAAAATAGCAATAGTCTAGTAACGTCCTCCAGACCTCCAGGGGTCGCGGTTTCACCCATAACCGCTATGCCTTAGGTCTTTCATCGGTTTGTCGCTCAGTTCAGCCGCCTCTAGATGTCACTAACTGTTTCTCTTCACTAAGTTAAGAGTTCACATATCTTTTTAAGGGGATTTCAACCCGTAACGAGAAAATCTCGTTACAATTTTTATAAATGAAAGAAAATGAACTGCTGTTCGACATCTAGTTAAATTATCCTGCACATTTTTAATGGCAGAGTTCAAATAAAAACAGGGTATGAAACAGAAAACTCCACCAAATCAAGAAACAGTGGGGAAAAATTTAACATTCCAAAGGTTGTTCAACAAATTTTCAAACTACGTCCGGATAAATCACAATGCACTTACATCTAGTATCTTGAGTGTATTCTGACGTACCACCCAGGTCTTTCCCACTCAAGGCAAATCTGTCAATTCTTCTTAATGAAAATCTGTCTTTCTTTTGGCCTTGAGTATTTCGCAGAGACGACAAACGTTTTTTGCCATTAAACTTGAGAACAGTGTCAAAGGTGCCTCAAATCTGGATTTCACGATACCAGACAGTTTACAATCTTCTCGCCCAAGCGATGCACAGCCTGTTTCTCCTTTTCCGTTTTGAAAGGCATCATTTTTGCGCAGCCAAGCTTTTGTAGCTTTCCCCTTTTGTAGCTTTCTGTAGTACGTTGAGATTTTAGATATAACATCTGTATACTATTCGTTACATTTGAGTTTTATAGCTGTGAATCTCCGTAAACACTGGCCTAACAGATTATATTGTTCTATAGCCATCTTGGAGTCGATACAGCTGATTCTCAACTTACATTACTAAGTATACAGCAATTGCAGCTGGTGTGAGAAGACGAGTAAGTCTCGAAAGGTTTAAAAGTACGATTTGTGCATTTCTATAATTGCCGTATCCGCGGTTGATCAAAACGTTTTTGTCAAAGTTCTATTGAATATGGTTTAGTCAATAACCATTCTTTTTGTCCATTAACATTCGTCTTAAACTCTTCAATATTCATATTCATATTAAATTTGGGGTTTATTAAAAAAAAAAAAAAAAAAAACAAAAAATTGGATGATCTCTGAACATCTACAAGTTATTAAAATCGCGAAGACGAGGCTCGAATTATTCGAGAGATTCAGTCCCTCCCAACTAGCTTTCCCAAACCCGTCCAATTTTTTCTACACTATTGCTTAACTTCAAACTAATGATCAGATGGCGAGCCCTTACCGCCGCGGTGCCACAGCCAACTTTTTCTATAGTCTCTGAAGGCGTGTGGCTCCATCTAGCCGCAGGCGGGCTACTACAAGTTATTAAAATCTCTCGACGAGGCTCTTCATATAATCACGATCGAACTTCACTTATAGGTAAGTTCGTTTGATCATACAATTATATAGAACTTATCGTGAATGCACTAAGTTTACATTTATTCATTAGTGTTATTATTATTATTATCATCGTCACCTTTATTATCAGTGGATGATATAAATAAAAATTGACTGAAAAATATTATTCTTCGGAGCATACAAAAAAATCTGCGAAATCATAAATAATTACAAAGTTAACGAATATTGATTCATGTAGACAATAGGATCCCCTTAACAGTAGTGGCTCGATTGTCTGGTGGTTAGAGCATAGGATTAGTAATCGTAGGGTACCCGGTTCGATCCCTGACGTCGGTAAAAATGAAGTTTTTCAGCAGTAACTGCGTTAGGAATTCATTGAAAGGGGTAATTGACAGGGAAAAAAGTAGATTATCTTCTGTTTTGAATTGATCATAGTGGTTAATAACTATTAATGCCAGTGGACAGGTCATCCATTTTTTATGCATTTGGCTTGATCAGATTCAGATCAATTCGCCCTGATCAAGTCTTGATCCGTCAACTTGATCAAAACTGGATAGGTCTGACGTTAGGTCTGACGTGATCAGAACTTGATCAGGACCTGACCGAAATTTCCACTCGGGTTCATCATACGCATGCACACATACGTACGGACATGGTCTAAAAATTACTTTTGCAAACTTTTTGGATCATAACAGGTCGATGTAAAAGAAAATATCGGAAACTTAAATTTAAATGATTACAAAGCGTCCATCCGGAAACAAAAGATGGCCAAAGTACACTCAATTCTCCCTAGCACTCCACTTTCAGGGCTCGAGATTCGAAGAACGGAAAGCTATCGTTTGCCACTTCCCTATGCGTCAAGGGCGGGGCTTATGACAGAGGCATCGTGAGTCACGATTCGTGACTATTCGGGCGAGAACGCTATAACGACTTTCATGTCCCAAAACACACTTCCTCTTTAGTGCTGTCTCCCGTGGGTCACGTCACACTCGGGGGGGGGGGGGGCGATATTCTCCTCGCGCTGTGACCCCCGGCGAGCTAGAGAAGTGGAGAGCTAAGGAGAGCCCACTGTACTTGGATATCCCCAAAGTTTCTTGATACTATGAATAAGATGCATTCATTAACTCGAACTGATATCGATGATGGCAGCCTCATCGTGGGATGGTAAGGAAATCGATAATTATGTAAGAGAAACTTGTATGATAAAGTGCTAGCGGGCACTATATTATTCAGTGTGAGGCTTCTGAGGTGAGAAAGAATAATTTTTTAATTATTTATGAGGCAAATATTTCACATAAATCTAGTAGTGGACTGCAGTATATTTTTGATGAAGAAATCAATACCGATGTTGAAAATGTTATAAAATCGAAAAATCCGTGGGGTATACGTTAACACCGTCACAATGTTTTTTTGAGAGAATAACCAAGAACACATGATGAAAGACACTCGATGTCTAACACATGCAATGCATGAAACATCTTATGAAGGCACATGGATTTATTTACGAATCATTAACTTAAACGAGTAGGTCATTTTGCAGGCTGTCCTTAGACATCTTGATCGATATATTCAATGCATTCACCGAATAATACTGTACATAATTTACGAATCAGTGACTATATAATAGAGACATTAACGAGACAATACTTTGGAGGGATTGTCTGGGTCTCAGTGAATGCGGAAATTTTTGGTCTCATCTCATTCTCGAAATACATAGTATCGACTCTTCCCACGATGATTTCGCACCAATTTAGATAAAGCGAGACAAAAACCGAGATTTTATACAAAAAATACGAACAACTTGGGACTGAGATGAGATAAATTGACTCGGAGTCACCACCAGAGGAGTCGATACCGAGTATTTCGAGACTGAGACTAGACCAACGATTTCCATGTTCATTGAGACCGAGACCGTCGATCCATATTATTGTCTCGTAAAATCTCTTGCGGCATCACTATTACGAACACATATCCAATTGCACATTCTGTAAATACAATTTCACACAATATATGATGTGTACTTCGAATTCCACATTGTGTTCTTCAGATTCACAAGTGTATAATTCGACATGTGTCAAGCCAACATGTCTAATTCGGAAGTGTGTAATTCAGAGGTGTATGATTCGGACGTGAGTAATTCGGACATATGCAATTCGGACTATGATTAAAATCCCAACTAATTAACTCTTATGACTTTCATACACCCCCTATGACACTTCTTGACTATCATATAGCCCCCGTGAAACCTCTACATGGCCCAACTATAGCCTTCATATGACACACATATAACCTGCAGTTGGCCGCCCTTGAACCATACATGACTTCTCCATGACTTTTCCTAAGATCCGTATATCCTTTCTGTGCCTTTCCTATGATCTCTATATGACTCTCCCCTGACCTCCATATAAGCCCCCTTGACATCCATTTGATCCCCATGACCCCCGATATGAACCCTTTAATACTGGTATAATTTTTATGGACCTCGATATAACGGGTTTGGTCGTTTTGGTCCAAAAAAGATTCGTCTAATACCTTTTCGTCCAAAAACCACTTGGTCCACCACAATAAACTTCCAAAAATGAAAAAAATAAAAATAGAAACTACTACATTCTAACAATCAATGTACATGAATATTCTCAAGACACATACGAAAATAGCAAACAATGAACACAAATACACATTCCCTTAATGTGTGTGTTTAAATTGTGTGTTCACAGACATCGAGTTTTTTCATGTTAATTGTTAATGTCTTGTAATTCCACTGATCGTTCCACAACAATAACGCCTGAGTTGATATATTGATTAAATTTTGTGCACGCATTACATGTTTTTTCATTTTTCCACGGAATTGGACGAACAAAATTATTAGACCAAAACAAAATTGGACCAAATGAAGAATAGACGAAAAAAATTGGACGAATAGTATTATTGGACAAAATGGCATTGGACCAAAAGATATTGGATCAATGAAATTTGGATGGAAAGTACCGTTCCCCTATATAACCTCCACATGACTCCTTATGACCTTATGACCTGGTACTATTGTAGATATCGAAATTCTGAACCTTTACCCATGAAATAGATAAGATTATCAAGACAATGCGACTGAATTTCATTTTTTCCAGTTATTTTGAATATTTTTGTTCCATACATAAAGGTTACGGAAATTCTCAAAAATTGTACCGAAAATTTCCGTCAAAACCTTCAACAATGTAGTTACCTAACAATGAGTTTAGACCCCAAATTAATATCATATAATGACAGAATGATTGCAGAGCATTGTAAAATCATTTGATCATAATCAAACTGTCACTGAATCATTATTAGCAGCACACGGAAAAAAAATATCCTCGAATCGGATGTATAATATTCCGGCATCAGGAATATCTGTATTTTGGAATCTCAAGTTCTGGAATACGGGATAATATACCGGAATCCAGAATATTATATTCTGGAATCCGGAATATATAATTCTCGATTCCAGAATAATATTATGGAATTCGGAATATGTTATCCTCGATTCCGGAATAATATTCCGGGAACTTCCTTGCATCGAAATACGTTGCGTCTATAAGAGATGGCATGTGCTGACGACGCACCGTCCGAATTTAAGTAAATTAATTTTATTTTTCAATTTAATTAATAATTTTAAGTAAATTAAATTCGGACGGAGTGCCGTCAGTACATACCATCTCTTATAGACGCAACGTATTTCAATGCGAGGAAGTCCCCGGAATATCCTTCCGGAATTGAGGATAAAATATTCCTGATTCTAGGATATTATATACCCGATTCGAGGATAATTTTTTCCGTGCAAACTACCACACTTTTGATAAATCTAATTGAATCATTCGCCCCCCTCACTGAATAACACAATATACCATTGATAATTTCCCCGGATTGGATAAACAAAGTCCAATCTTTCATTTTCCTGGAGACAATTAAAACTGAACGGCTGGCCACTCAAACAGTACTAATCATTATCTTTATCGGTGCAGAGTCGGCAATAAACCTGCACTCATTGTGCTTGAGAGTTTTTCCAAGCGACCGCTCAATCTTCCGTAATTCAACACAAAAGAAATTGCGATAAGACGGCAGTCTTCTCAGCGGCAATAGAGAAGCTCCTCTGAAGAGCAGGTATCGACGCAAATAATGATAGGAATTTTAACACAGTTTGTCGTACGGCTAATGCTCAATTGCCATGTGAAATTTCCTTCAACTCATATCGCAGAGGTAGAGACGCTCTCTGGAGTTATTATCGAGGGGAAGGAATTTCATGGATAATTAATATTGTATCGCTCGGAGTATTTCAAAGAAATTCTCTTATTCTCAGAATTAGCGTATCTTTACACGGAGAGAAAAGTTGGATAAAAATTACCTCGAAAGTCGTGACAAATTTTAATATATGAATGGTAATCGTACAGCGAAATGTAATTCAGTGACATAAATCAGTAGAAGCAGGACCAACGTCCCTGGCATGGATCGGAACATAGAGGATTAGATAGATACTCAACAGGGAATTCAAAAACTCCGCGCCAAAGACTTTGGTCCTGCTTCTACTAATTTTTCATTTGATAGAGAGTTTTTTTCCAATTCTTATTTTGTGTAGAAAAATATTTTTCTCATAGATATCTGATTGTGCCCTATGGCCATTTATTTGACATTTCTGACTTGGCTTTTTTTTACATTTTTTTGTATTTCTCAAAAATTTCTACTGTTTAGTAAGAATCAAAAAAAACTTTTCTTTGGCGCAGTTTTTTCACAACAACATGTGTTTTTGTTATTGAAGGAGATTTTGCAAGTTTTTTTCAAAGCGATCACATGGTTATTTCCCAGATCATTTATTTCTGTTTTCCTAACTAGAAAACCCTCCGAATTGCTTGAAATCGCTTCGCGGGTGTTCTAGGAAAGTAAAAAACATTGTTTTTTTAATTGCAGGCATTCTAAATTCCCTGGTATTCAATTTTCCCCTATTCTGTCCGGGCGAAACCGAGCAACATAGCTAGTTCGAAATTAAATTGCTTGATTAGAATGAAAACTATTGTTAATTTTTTTCCGCTCACGAAACAGGATGTTCTACTGAATTTCAATCCCATAACTTTGGAGAATTCATTTACGCACGGAATGCAATTAAAAAATATCTGTGGAATTTATCATTCATGCACCAAATTCAATTTGTAAATTCCTGGGCTCCCGTCTTGGTGCGTGTGGATGTATTGCACTGCTACCAACTCCGTAACAAAAAAATGATAAGAGATGACGTGAAATGCGAGAATGTGCATATCGACACGTTGCTATGCGCGTAATTTATTAAGTATTGGTTCGAACCAAAGAATAATTACATCAATGGGAAGCTTGGGGCCGATTTATATGTAACTGAAAGTATTTTTCATGCAGCTTGTCACGTTTGCATTTTATTTAATGGATATGATTCGGAAGTCGTGAAGCGGGTAGTTGTTCCGTGTACGGATACACGGCAGAGTTCGGCCAGTTTTGTACAGTCAGAATCACAAATTTTCCTAGGCTGATACGCTACCGCATATCTTGATTCTCACAATCCATTAAATTACATACAACGCGAATTATATGCATTTATGGGAAGACTTATGCTAATACTTGAAAATTTTTTCGGGAGCAGAAAATCTCATCCTGTGGAAAGACTTTTTTCTCTCAGTGTGAGCACGAAATTATCTACCACATTTCACGATTCTAGAAATTGACGAGAGAATATTTTCTTATATCAAGAAAATCATCTCAAATGCAGAGATTACGTTACTGAAAAACAGAAAATTTTTATCTTTGTGTTGGTTTTTACGCCGCTTCAATATATATCAACCCTCAAATTTTTGATAAATCCATCACACCCGGGTGCCTGTCTCACCCTGACTTGCTCTGCATCGTAATCCGTTCTCACTCCTGTGAGAAGAAAGAAGTGGAATAAAATTTTTCAATCAAAGTCTAATGAAATTTTCTCATTCGTTCTGTTAACAAAGTTATAAATCATTGCCATCGTAATTTTAACTGCACCATATGTACTCAAGTTCCAGATATGCTACCCCAGAAACAATGGGCGGCTGCGTAATTATGGGCACGGCATAGTTCTACTTACAGTTTCTGTTACTTTTTCCCTTATTCTTTAACTCATACCACCTCGTATATAACCATATCTCAGTGGTGCGCAATGGCTAATTCTTGGCTGAGATGACTGAAATGTTATGCAATAACGACATCGTCAACTTTTTCCAACTTCTGTTTATTTTCTGAAGTATCCGAATTATCATAATTTTATCGAGATAAACTTTTTAAGCATCCGATTCTGTAGAATATTTCCTATTGTTGTGTATGAAGAAGGTTTATCACGCAAATTTGTGGGGAAATGAGAAGATTATGTATCATTAAATTCAAAAGAATAGTTGAAGTTTCTCAGCATTACTCAATTAGACATTCAGATCAGCATCTGGTAATATTAGGAACAGGGTATCTGGATCTGATGTCGAGGAGTGAATTCCAATCCCATTCTGATTAGTTGACCCTAGCATTTTGATTAGACATGGATCCAAACAAACATTGAGAAAAAAAAATAATTCTACCAATTAAATTTGTTTCAGACAAACAAATGGGTTGTACACTGAGAGAAAAATACTTTTTTGTCAATCCGGCCGTAAGATCAGTCTCTTATTCCAGCCTGATTTGAGTTTTTATGCGGGTGCAAGATTTTGTGTTCATTCAATAAGAACTTTATTGAGATTCATTACGTAAAGCTGCATTCACCTCAGCATTAGTACTTATGATAAGTAGCTCCGTCATATTCATTGACACGGCTTCATTAGCTATGATAACAAATAATTGCGACGCGCTCTTAGAGTCACTGTAATTATCTAAATTACCCAGAGAATTAATCCATTTGGACTCAATGAATTCTATTTGAATCAAATGAATGGGTTCATTGAAATAGTGATGAAGTTCATTGACTATGTAATATAGATAGTATTTCAATTATACACAAATATTTTCGCACTGAGAAACAACAAGTTTTTGAGGAGTACGTCTTTACTTGTAGCAAGAAAATTCTGACTCAAAAATCGACAAGAAAATATCTTACCCTGAGAAAAGAACCCCTTCATCAAGAAATTGTGTACTTATACGAAAGATGAGGAGCAATTTGTTCACAACAAGCAAGCAACTTCTCGAACCTATTCAAGTGGTTTGTGCATTGAAATATATTGGATTTGAGACTTAAAAACTTTTGACTAAATTGATTCAATTAGACTTGGTAAGAGAAATCATTTCATTGGCATGAACAAATTATCCTCCTCGTTGGGATACGTACATCTCTTGACGAAAGTTTGTTCTTCCTCAGCGTAGGATGTTTTCTTCTTGATAATTTTCGAGCCACGAGCTTCTTGATACAAGTGAGCACGTACTTATCGAAAAACTTTCTTTTTCTCCTCGTGGGATGCAAATCGAGACTTAAGTGTTAGGAGTAGGAAAATTTCTCGGCGTCACAATTAAACAGACATCCGACCAGATCGGTTCAACATACATTGGGTAAATACAAGTTGGCAGGGACATATAAGCATTAATAAATTCTGAAAACAGAGGATGATTGCAAATCATTTGACGATCAATGGGATACCAACACCACAGGCCCATCGATTAAATTCAAATATATGTAATTGATAAATATTTTATATTGTCTTTTTGGGGCTCTCCACCAAACACGTCATTATCGTGAGTCCTGGGTCACGCCAAGCGTTGGCGAGAACTGAATTGCTCGTCAACAACCGTTGGTTCCTTCAAGAACTTGATTACCTCATTGAGAGAAAAAAAATTTAATTCCCCAAAAAACAGGTATATCGATTTAAAATTATTTTTAATTTCATTATCGTACGAAGGTACAACGGAGTTGAAGAAGGAACACCTTACGTCAATTGCAATTTATTTTTAAAAACTGATGGATATAATAAGAAAGGATCACACGAATAGTGCACTCAAGGTCCACGACTTATACATTTGTGCACCAAAGTATTATAGTACATAGTACCTTTGAAGATATTCGAATTCTAAGGTTATACCAAGCACTACCAAACCATTTTAAATGGTTGGGTATACTTGATGGTTTTGAATACTAGGTGTGGAATCAATGAAATTACCCGACTAACTATATTTACTCTCCTTATTAATTCACAATCTCAAAGTATTGAAAAATAGAAAAGATATCTTTGCCGATTGCCAAACACAGAAATTCATCCAATGCGAAATTCATGAACAACTCTACAAATAACCGAAATTCATAGGAAACAAGGAGGAACCCTCACAATCAAATTGATCATTACATATCCTTAATAATTGGCACTAAAATCATTATGGAAACGGTGAAAAGAATGGATTCACAACAAAAATATCGCCGAAATGAATGGAGAAAGTTGCAGAATGACTCTGACCCAAGGTAAGTAATTATGGAGTGCACTATGGCGTCTGAGCCTGCTCATTCAATCGAAGACACATCACGATGGCATTACAAGACCCCGCTGTGGGCGACAATTACGATTAACGCCTCGGGGACATTGCTCTGAGTGCATGCTTTGCGCATTTAGGGAAACGTTCCCTGTCAGCATTAGTGAACAACAATGAAAGTCACGGTAATCACGCCGCCACACCATTTCCGTATTATGTCAGGCGTAACGCGGGTGACGATGCTGGATGCTAGTGGGAATACCGGCCCCTACAGCTTACAATTCCGCCGTTCCTATGCCACCTTGTTACTCTAACTGGTCTCAATTGTCATCATCGATCCATTCGCAAATGCGTGTTTACGGCTTAATTATTTTCGACGTTGAGTTCCTAGAGTTGTGGATAAGTTCACGGTAAATAGCGGAATGTACTTCGGAAGTTCTATTACCCTTCGTTACGCTGTGTATCATGGCGTATTATTATTGTTGAGGGCATGATGGTGTGTTCCCAGGGGGCATCTGTTACCATTACGAGGTCTTGTCCCGGTTCATCCTTGCAGTTATAATCAGAGATTGCTGGGGTGTGTTGGTGCGAATAGAGTTCACTTCAATTGTATGGTGCTCATAGAAAAAACAAATTTCAAGTTGAGACTTACAACCTGAAATTGAGACTTTCGAAAATCTTAAAATGAGTTCTGAAATTCCAACTTGAGATTTTCGAAACTCTTAAGTTAAGACTTTTAGAAGACTAAAGTTGAGATCTTCAAGTTAAAACTGTGGAACATCCCAATTTGAGACTTTTAGAAGAATCAAATGGAGATTTTCCATTTGGTCAAATTGGTCAGGTTCTCATCAGGCATCACCTGATCATGCCTACCTCACCAGAATATGATCTAAACTCGCCTGCAGTTGTTGGAATTCGATCTACTAGATCAAAATTTGGTCAGCTACTCACCAGGCATCACCTGATCATGCCTTTCTACCCAGAATTTGATCTAAACTCACCTGCAGTTTTTGAAATTGAATTCACTGGATTAAAATTTGGTCAGGCTCTCATCAGAAATCACCTGATCAGTTGAACCTTACAAAACTGGATCATGTTCTCATCGTACTTCAGATGGAGCTGAAGCAATTTCCACTCAGGCTGTACGACGAGATCCATGTATTGAATCGTGGACAAATGTTTGTCCCATTTTCGATTTGCCCCATTTGGAAAAACTACATTTATTTACTGAAGACTGCCATGAGTTCTAAAGATCTCACAGTAGATTCCATAGCGCAGCAACACAAATTGACCCTCTGAGGTGAACGGCGTTTTCGCCACTCGATGTCATCTCACTGAGGCGTAGCCTACACGTCAGTATGGGCTCAACAGGGCCTTGAACAGACTCAATCAATTGTCACTGTATGGGGGAACTGTGGCACCCTAGAACTGGTACTGTTACGTTACTGTGCAAAAGCCCAGAGTCTGCTGCCAAGTGGTGAGGACAGTAAGCGGGCGCGAGTAATTCAACCTACTCCAGTGGAAAAAGTACTACTGAATTAAATTGTCACCTTAGATGGTTAAATAACCCAGTTGATTAATAATCCTGTCATTGGGGCTCTTTTTTCCCGCCCCTAATAAGATGTTCATCCAATTAATCAATCAATAATCCCGATCAAATCAATCCTCTAAATCTCCGTCATTTTATCGAATATGATTACCCAGTTATACTGATTACGATATTCACGTTGAAAACGCATTAGCTGAGTGCTATAAATATAGCTTACGTCGGAGACACTAAACTTTGCGGGTCAGCCATTAAGGAAGGTATCAGGGGACGCATTTGTGAACAACGGGCTCACCTTAACAAGGCAGAGACTTTTAAATGGGTGTGAGCAGTAAAAGTAGAGGAAGTAAATCTCTCATTAACGTATCCCAGGGCCCTCAACTACCAGTTGGATGTTTACGATCAATCCTTTCATTCACCATTCAGTCTTAGTCAATGGGATAACGATATTTGAATCTGAATTACGAGTTCTATCGGCCGTTGGACCATTACCTCCACCCTCAATAACATCCGTAAATGATCCGATCCAACTAGGGAAATTGAACAGGAGTTGTGCTTGAACAAAACAGCTCGTCATTCTAAGCAAATGGATCATTCCGTTAACGCAAACGCCAACTAGACTTCCATCGATTTTCCCTCATTTCGTGTCTCTAGAGTTGTTTAACTGTTCACAGCTGTCAACTTGTTCACTGCAATTTCCGGAAGAAATCTAACTAAATTCTGATGAGGTGATCCTCATATTATATACCTTACTATTACTGTTATGGACTTATTAGCGAAACTATAACATTGCTCTTGTAAGAGTTTTCTCTTATTCTCCTTCCGGCACAGTTGATACTCGTAGCTCAATTGTGGCGCCTCTTTGGCTTGTCCAATTTTCTTTTATCGCACCAAAGCCGACTATCCGAAAGTTCCGTGAGGACTTCCCCCCCACATAAGCCTCATATCTCTCGAATTGTACACCGGGGAATGAAAAAATTCCCCTATCGGTCGGAAACCAGTGTTTGGATAATAGCTTTACGTAAAGAATTCGGGTTTTTCTAAAATGAATTATTGTGACTCCACCTACTATATTTTAATCGTGTGGGAACAGTGACCGTTGGTGGACGGTTGTGAGGTTAAATGAGGTACTGAGTAGATGAGGTGGACAAAGACCAATGAATAAAATGGTAAAGTGAGACAATGCAAGACTTCAAATGAATTTCAATAATTTATACATCAAACTCCATGGCTTATTACTACAAACAATAATCTACATTCATAATTATTGTTCCACCGCAGTTTCTTCCTCTAAATTGACTTATTCCGGCCATTGTTCTTCATCATTTGCTCCATAGACGACTAATATCCTTCACACAGAAAAATAAAAACTCAAAAATATAGACAGATTGCACAGCATTTCGAATGCACCAGGCATTTCTCCTCAGGTGCATATATTTATCTCTATAACAAATGAGATTATCACAAGTATCGCTTAAATATTGTCATTGGCTAATTAAAAGTGTTACATCAGGTGACGTATCGCATTTTTCCATCATAAATGATGGAAATAAAATATTTGAAATAGAATAATAAAAGAATTTAATATTACGAAAAATAATGAAATAACGCGTAATCAGAAGAGAAATTTCGCCTTTGGAAACCGTCTCAAACACCATCGATATTACACGTGGAATTGAATGAAGGAATCTGGCGAAGAGAATAAAAAGACAATGAGAAAATTTATGTAACGATCACGTAATCGTTAGCTGGTAACGCCTAGAGCTGTCTCCAAGTGCGTTACCATCAGGAGGTTCGGGTATCCGTACCGAGGTTTACCTTGGTGCTTCGACATCGTGCGATACCCCCTCCATTAACCAAATACATAAAACCCATATTCATATATTAATTAAGACAGTTATAATGCGAGTTAATAAAAGTGCATTGACGCACCCCAAAAGTTCAGTTGGGACAGTTCCCTCAGTTCTCGCAGTTCTTTATTCCAATCAGTTCCACGCTAGTTTTTTCACCGATTCTTTCGCGTCTACGGTTCCGCGGTTTTGGATAATTATTCACTCATTAAAGACAAAGCAAATCATAATTTTGAAAAAATGAATTTTAGGAAAGTGAAAGGACGTAAAAATTTTCGTCAAGAATAAATTTTAATTATCGAGTTCAACAAAAATTAATAAATTAGAGAAGTTTTGAAAACTCGTAAAATGTGACAAAATTTTATTTTGGTATTAAAACATTTTATTTTTAATAATATACGAAACCACGGAATTTGATGACATCACTGAGAATGGCAGAGGAAATGGATAAGTTGAACCATGTTTAAATTTTTTTTGAGGATTGGAATTCATTTTTTTTACGTTAATGGAAAATTTTGCAACGATTATTGGAATTACTATTTCAAATATCGTGCTAAGCAAAAAAAACTTGTCAATTGATGTTTGGAATAATTTTATGAAAACTTTTGATTTTTTATGAATTTAAATTGGCTTTTACAAAATATAATTTTACCTTGTTTAAAGTTTGATTTCATTTTCCTGTTTTATTTCACCAATTCACCCGATTCCAATTCCTAGCTATTTCCGCAAGGTAGGCTAAAAACAGGAGAAACTAATACTCATAATTTTATAGTATTTATTTAATTAAAAATATTGAAATATTTACTGCGAAATCATGACGTAACGAAAGAAAAAATTTGACAATAGATATATTAATGAAAAACTACATGTTATAAAACGGCTCTTTCAGAGTGTTATGACAACCGCAACATAACTGCAATTCCATTGAATATTTCAGAATTGAGCTTATTTTTCAATAACAAAATACATGAAAATTTTGTGTGAATGAGTGATTGTGAAAAATTCCAAGAATTTGGTCTGGAAATATCAGGAGTAATTTTCTAACCGTGTGCTGGTTTTGCAACCGTCAACTGGTAACGGACTAAATGGATGATAAAATTATTGAAAAAGTTGAATTGTCCAATTGAAATATAATTTTGTGCCTCGCGATATTTTTTAATGTTGTTTTATCACAAAATAGGATACTCATGATGTTATTAGTGGGATATTACCTTTCCATATCACTCAAATCTATATCTTAATTTATTTATAATATGATATCTTTTCAAATCACGAGACGGGAATAGGGACATGGGTCAAACGTGTATGGGGACAAGTGAGCGAGTGTATACACTCGCAATAGGATAGTGGACTTTTCATATTTATGGGCGGTTATTTTTTTTTAATAGTAGTTTTCATGATGAATATGAGTGAATTTTAATTCTGTAGATTTTACCCTCTGATATATTATGTGAAACATCACATCTTGACAGTCATTTCGATAGAAATATTGGACTAATGATGTGTTGAGACGAGCGTAGGATCATGTACATTACTGTTTAAATATTCGATTGACGTCTAAAAATTTCAAACGCAATTTGGATCTGAAAATGATTTTGAAATTTTTACGACTCAAAAATTTCCCTTATTTATTTTCACATGTTCTTTGCACCTGGAGTTTAGTTATTTACGAACGATATAAACAATCCAGGATTAAGATATCTCAACCGAGGCACGTGGTTATGTCCATTCAAACCCATCTCTCGCGTCTGAAAGCTGCTAAATAAGGACAACTTCCAATTCTGCACATCTCCTTCGCACCGAGTTTGTGCAATTTTCCCTCCTTCGTGTGCGCATGGTATAATTACTATGAAAGTTTCCCTCCCCTTACCCCTTCTTCAAGTCCATGATGTGCGGAGTGAAATATTTTGGTGCAATACTCATCCAAATTTCGGAGTAAAATTAATACCGAGTCTTTCGTGAAAACTGGAAACGCTATTGATAATTTCACTGACGCCGTTAAAAATTCAAAAAGGTCCATTTTTTATACCATTCAGTGTCAACTGCAGTCGGTATTATCATTCACTCCATGCATTGTTACTCGTAACATCTCCTCGTTACTAGCGTTAACACCGAATTTATATTTCACACCAAATTTTTTACACTTCAACTCCAGCTATCGAGTTTTCTTTCTCCTTTCACGAAACTGAAAAAAAACTGACAATTTCAGCCACCGAAGGTCTATTAAGAGATGGTTCACCCCGGGAAAAAAACTTTTTCGTTTTTCGAGAAAAAAATTTTAAAACACCATTTTCCGCGTGATTTTTCTTCAGGAAGCTGTTATCAGAAATCTGAGATGCAAAAAAAAGGGGAAGTTAATTTGCAAAGATAAGCAAATGGAGTCGGCATTGGGAACGGTCCTGTATAATGCTCGAAGTTGGGATAAGAATAGGGAGCAAGCTGAAGATGAAACTGTTCTTCACATGCAACTTTTTCGAAATATATTTCTCAAATTTAATTTTCCAATTTCTATCAATAGCTCCATTGAAATTCGTTCAACGTTGGTTATTGCTGTTATTTACCATTCAATTTCATTATTCACAGTTTGTTGTTGATGCAGTACATTGTCGCTAGTTGCACGTCCGTAAGCTGTTCGTGGTCAACTAATTCCCTTCTAGGATGCTCATTTCTTGGAAATGATACCCCTACACCCTCTTCGATGAGCAACTAGCGAGAGTCTACTGCAGTTAAATATCAAAAACTAATTCATTCATCGGAGACACATATGACTAAATAAAAATTCGGCTTCAAGACAGTTGCAAATCGTGTTTTGATTGCATGTTAGCTGATTCATGAACGATGAGGACCGATCCTGGAAAACTGATCAGATATTGATAAAACTAATTGGATCCTGACACTCAGATGGGCTTGGATCAGGTACTGACCAGATGGGTTTCTATCATACACTGGTCAGAGAGATGAGATTCAGTACTGAATAAATAAACCGGATCGTGACATTCGGATTAGGCATGGATCCAAACAAGGGTTTTAAATCTGATAGAAAACTGATCAAAACCAGTTTTTACTGATCAGTCCCTTATTCCAAACTAATTCGAACTTCCCCTCGGAATACTTCGAAGAATTCAGATGCATTTTGATATCTAAGAAATCTCTATAAGGTTGTCCCATAAGTGCCTGAAAAGTGTCTACAAAAATATTTTGAATTCAGACACCATTTTTTTCCGTATGTTCTGCAACAGTTTCTGCCTTTTTCGAATAAGTTGATAAAATTCAAACCACATTCCACCCACGATTCAACCCTCAATACAATGATCCCCTTTCATTTTCCTCAACCTTTACGCATGAAATTCAAACAATAAAATCGCACACTGCCAGGAGGCCTCCCCCTTTGTTGATGTTTCATTTGTGTTTTGTTTCTCTTCAAGAATATATTTGCAGGCCAACTCTCAACTATTTCCCCTGTTCATGAGAATGAAAAATTGCATAGAATGAGGGAGAAGGGATGGAAAGAATTGAAGAAAAGAGAGAGGAAAGAAATTTTCAAACTTCCAGACCCTTCACTTACGATGGAGCATTGAAAACTTCCTGCGGATCTAGGGCGTACATGGAGAGACATTCAATCTACCCGGTTCCATACATTTTTTGGCTTCGTACATATTTTTTTTCTCCCCCTTCCCAACATTGGCGATACTATGCTAGTCAAATATGGAGGGTACTTGCGTGAAATTTTTGTTAAAAGATTCGCCGACTCGAGGGGCTTTCCAGTCAGGCAGAAGTGTTACACGTTTTATAGAAGTGAACGGTATGTATGTGGACGCAAGCAGCATATATAAAGTATTCAGACTAGCAGTAGGCGTACAAACCAACCCAGACATTGGAGGAAATGTGGGAGCTCTAGGCATGGAGAGGGCTCTCTATCTGAATATCGACACCAAAACCATGCCAGTTTGCCGAACACGTATGCAGAGGTGAATGCATCACCGTTTCATTTTCACATACATACCTAGCCAACATCTATGAGTGTGCTATGAGCACACTTCATACCCAGTGCCCAGTACGTTTTGGGGTAACCATGAAATCTCATTTTCCAAGCTACGAAGTGGATCGGTAGGATAAAAACTCTCATTTCCCGTTCTGGTATCCTGTATCGAATCAGTAATAATCAAATGTGAATGAATGTCTGGCGGTTTCTGGGCATATATTTCGGAGGTCTTATTAGAAATATCGATTTTCACCAACTTAACGTGACCTGATTACTCACAATTTCGCTTTAATAATGAATTGAACGAAAGCTTGTGAAAAATAGTATGAGGATCGCTTACTTGGAGTATTGGAAATTTCGAAGTATATGTGGCTGGTTGAAGATGCTACTATGAATTTTTCAAGTATTTTCTCTTCGATATGAAATTTTATTTAATTTTTCATTGAGATCGCCTTTTGTTACGGTTGTGGGAAATTACAGGAACGTATATTTTCTTTCAGGGAATATCTTCTTTAATACAATTGGTGAAACGTATTCTGTCACTGATGTATTCTGCCAAGTCATATCATATCAATATTCTTCAGAAGAGGTATATCGTACTGCATACACAGAGAGACGAAGTAGATTAACTATAGAGAGGAGTTTGTAGTTTTCAGAAAGTTCTCTTCTTAACCTTCATCCTTGGTTGGATGATAAAAACTAATAAATTTGGGAATGGTTTTTGAGAAAAAACCAAAAATGTTTTCACTTCCATCCAAACTAGAATATTTCTCACAATGACTATATTAGAGATTTTCCAAGATAAAAGCTCATTTTTTCATTTGAAAAAAGAATTTTCCTACAAATCTCATGTGATACAGTGACGTTCTCCTAATTTGCTTC
Organism: Diachasma alloeum; assembly: GCF_001412515.2. Taxonomy (NCBI): domain Eukaryota; kingdom Metazoa; phylum Arthropoda; class Insecta; order Hymenoptera; family Braconidae; genus Diachasma; species Diachasma alloeum. The sequence continues at coordinate 485,788 of NW_021680572.1, forward strand.
CCCCACAGTCATGTGCATACTACACCATCAGAAGTCACCTGTAATTGATTGAGAAGAGTTCCAAAAATTCTCAGGATTTTCCCGATTAAACGCGAAACATTTTCTGAATAGTCTGTATAATCGGATCCTTTCGAAATTTTTTTATCGAAATACATGTGAAATCGGATTTCATTTATGCATCGCAGTTTAAGAGTTCAATAGATTAAGTTTTAAAATTTCAGGAATGATCAAACAATGACAGATTGATATAATTTCTTAGTTTATCTTCAATGTTCATATGTGAAATTAATTAGGTTATTAATATTGAATTGGAATTGAAATAATTTAACAACTGTTGATTGGGTTGATTCTCTTTTTGAAAGCAATGATTTGATTTTGAAAGTGATTTGAATCGATTTAAATCCGTGAGAATTAATATTATTTAAAATCACTTGAGTATTCCATGAGATACCATGAATTTGAATATTATAAACGGATGAGATTGAATTTGAATATTGCGTGGTGGGCACATTCATTTGGTCTACCATTTCTGGTATTTGATAAAGTTTCGGAGTGAGAAACTGAAGGAAACTACAGCCAATGATTTGAAACCTCAGGAAATACTCAAGTCTTACAATTTCATATGGAATTCACAATTCGAGTTAACAGACCTATGAAATTGTAATAAATTGAACAATTTAAACAGTAATTTTGAATAATTAACAAATTTGTAGAAAAATTAATAAATTTTTCATTTCGGCATGGCCCTCATGAATCCTATCAAGATGTCTTACCACTATGGAACCTCCGAAATTTGCATTTTTGCCCAATACTCAATCGACTGTTCTATCTTGTTCCATAATCCAATCATAACATTCTCTCAAAACATCGATGGTTCAATTTATCACAACCGTTCGGTCAATCCCTCTCGGGATTCAACCGTAAAGGCTGAAAAGTTGGAATGATCTTTTCTTCCTCCTCCGAATCTCGCTCTCTCTGTTTTTGTTTTCTTATCGGCTGACGAACGTTATCAGTTCTGAAATCCAAGATGAGAGCCGGCGCATGACCTATTAAAAGACCCACATACCCTCTAACGAAAACGATAGGGTGTAGATATACACGTATATACCACTTGAAATTGAGAGACCAGTGGATCGATATAGCTTGTATAGGCACAATACAACGTGAATATACTATCCATCCTCATATCTGCTGATCCATAAACTTTTCAATGGTCGTTGACCATATCGCAAGTGACCGTCGATGGTTTCATCTCGTAAACGTTTGGTACCGTCGTGACTCTCTGACCTTCTGCTCCCCATGGCACTGTAAATCATCGAATGCATTAACGTAACCCATTGATTCTCGGGATACAGCTAACGTACAACGACGTCTTTAATGCCTTTGGAATGGAAATGTTGATGCGATTTTCTCAATTTTCGAAAATGGTGAGGAACATTCACATCATCAATTGTAATTGCTAAAATAATTTGCACCGACGGGAGACAATGATTTGTATGACGCACATCAGAAATATCTGATTACCCAGGTAAGAATTTTGACATTCAGAGATGCGGAAGAGGCCTGGGTAGCTCAATTGGCAGGGCACCAGTCCGGAAAATTGGAGATTTGGGATCATACCCCACCTTAGTCGAGTCCGTGTGCCTGCGAATTTTTTAATTTGTGCATTGATAATTATTTAATTGTTTCCCTCGTATAGAAGTTCGGAAAGTTGAAAGATAGCATATGGCTTCCTGCTTTCCACCGAATTTATGCCTTAAAAACATCTAAGGTTTGACCGTGTAGATAGCCCGGGGATAATGTAGAATATGAATATACCGGTCGTAATAATTTCTTTCATTTGTAATAATTACCAAGGCTGACGACCCACGTAGGAAAAAACGAACGAGCCGAACTTGGCCCAAGTCCGGTGGCCGGCCTGTCGAACTTCGGGGCCCGTTCCTCAACCGGAACCGCGCCGGACTTGTTTGAAACCTGGAATTATAACATCGGGCCAGGTCTGGGCACCGATCTCGGCCCAGCGTTGGTTGCCAGTCGTTGGCTAGGCTCAATTAAACATTACTTAATTACATGAATATGATAATATGGGTGATTGAAATACAAGTAATTTAATATTACTCCTCAGCATTCGTAATAGGTTCAACGAGGAAAAATCCGTGCGCGTGCTCGCACTCACACACACTCCCATGCACACACATCNAAAAAAAAAAGTCAAATCGCATCGTTTGTTCAGGAGGAATCGTGGCACAAAATTTTTGTCACAGACGTACGCACACACATACACACATCCACACATACAGACAGGTACCTGAAAAGGGTCAGAAGTGGTTCCAAAGGTCATGAAACGTGGAGAAATGCTTAAATTTCCACATTCGATTTTCGGGGTCATTACAATAACTTCCTCCCTTCGGGTCGGGAAGTTAAAAAAAATCAATACCGGCATGCGACTGGCGCTGCAGTGGCTGCCAAACTATTCATGGCAATTATCAATAATAACAAAAATAAAATAATTAACATTTTTTACGATTTTTAGTATTGACTGTGCCCTACCTACGAAACCCTAACGCAATCATCGCTGAAAAACCGATTTTGTTAACTTAAAATATTACCCCCTAACGTGGGCTCGAACCCACGACCTCACGACTACTAATCCGACGCCCTAACCACTAGTCTACCGCGCAATTCGTAAAACCTCTACTTCAAATCTTCCATATTAATTCCATCTCGGTTTTTTTCGACTTGAATGTTTTATTATTCAGTTGATAGAAATATTAAGTGATTCAACTATAGTTTAATCGGTAAATTAATTCAATAATGAATAATAATAATAATTATTATTAATTACAATAACAAATGTCATCATTAGGATTGATGTTGAATGACGATTCTTCTTCTTTTCGTAATAATTAGCGAGTAACATGTGACTTCAATACCTACAATGTCACCATTTTTTTACGATTACACCCTTAATATTTTACCCTCAAGTTTCCACCCTTACCATTCAACCCTCAGAATGTCAGTCTTATGATTTTTTCGCCCCTTTCCATTATTGCGATTTGACCCTTACAATTTTACTCTTCAGATTTTACCCTTATCAGTCCACCCCTATGATTCCATTCTCATCATCTCACCCTTACGACTTAACGCTTACAATTATACCGACGGCTGGAGCCCAATGACCAAGCTCCGGGCCACCGCTGGCTGGGGCTTGGTTATCGAGCTCCGGCATGCCAATGTTCGGCCAAGGCTGGGCCAGATCTGTCAACCAAGGCTCGCTTACCCGCCCTTCCCCCGAGACTCAAGCCCTGGTTCCCAGGGATGGCCGAACCTCGGTCCAAGCTTGGGCGCCCAGACGTGGCAAGCCCAGGCTTGTGCCAGACTTGGCCCGTTTCTCCAACACTGGAATTTCTTACGTGGGGATGGGAACAAGCTTGTATGAACTTTGGTTTGGCGAGATTCAGTACCCCCTGTTCTCGTCAGTAACTGTCGCTGACTCGGTAAGCGTCAATTGTGATGACTGATTAATTAACAATGGCTTTTAAAAAATATTATCATCATTATTTTTTATCAATTATTTGTACTGAATCGTTATCCGTACACCTATAATTGAAATAGAATGAAATTGAATATTCGAAAAATTGCTCCTATGCGGGGGCATTCCATCCGGGGTTCTTTTGATCCGTAGTCCAGCGGATTTTCACCAGGCGACCTGAAACTTTTTACGACGAGATAGTTTTCTTGACTATGAAAATAGAACGGGATGTTAATTTGTTTATCCATGAGTAAAAGTATTACAAAGTGAATCAAAAAAATCCATCTGATGTATTAATGAGTTGAAAATCCATTAGTCAATGAATTACAGATGAGGATAATTATAATTACGTAATGTCGTGCTCAAAGGGCTGCCGCAAGCCCGGTTTGGGCTTAGCTTGGATGATGTGATGGATATTTATGACTATCTTTGTGGAAGGGATAACAACATTTTTTCAAATGGCGTAGACGTATCGTCAAACTTCAAGTATTTATTGTTTTCATCATTTTTTTTATGGACTTCCAATGTCACGATATGTAATATTCATGATGTAACGCGAAACTATAGTGATAATCGGGAATTTATTCGAGTTCCGTCGAGCGCAAACATTCTTAAATTGAAGCCATTGAAAATAATATACTTCCTCCAAGTAACTATGGCCTGCATAGTAGGAAATTTTTCTCTCAGTGTATCTTTGAATACAGCCCATCAGAAAAAATATGAATACAAAGAATAATAATTTATAATTGACCTTTTCTAGAGGTATATATTATACGAAGAAGGATGAGAATTCAGTGCATAATTTAATTCCAGGCAAAAGTATTTATAGAGTCGTTGAGAATCTCGGCAACAAGTATGCGAAAAGAAGAAAAGCAATGGACTAGGTCAAGGAGCCACGTGAAAGCAACGATTTAATATGAGACCTTTCGTACTGTCGGAGTTTATTCAATCCCCGCGTTTCCCCTCTGTGAGTTTACCAAAGAACTCAAGCGCATCTTCGAGCAGTTAAAGATGTTTACACATTTCCTACGAAGCGAGTTTTTTCATGTCCGCAAAAAATTTGACATGTCGGGTTTTAATGGATTCACTCCATTTTGCTTATCAATACACAGAAGGAAAATATTTATAGTTTCCAAAATCCAGTTACTAATTTTCACAAAATAGTTCTACACTAATGAAAGTCTTTGAAATTTCAGTCATAGTGTCATCTGAATTTTAGATTTTGTGTGGTTGAATTCAATTTCAAATGAAAGCGTTCACTAAATTTCTCATTCATCTTGCAAATTAAACATCACATACCATTCAATTTTCAATCGAGTGAGAATTCAGAAAAGCTGGTGCCTGAATTTTCAAACTTTTCAAGGTTTTCACTGGCGAATGGACCTGAAAATCGAGATTTACGTGAATATTCAAGAAATTAACTGATTCGTCAGTGAAGAAATACACAGAAATTTCATGTCAACTTTGTCGTTGTTAGAAAATTATATGATTTAACGAACTTACCTGTAAGTGAAGTCCTATCATAATTGTATGAAGCGCCTTTTCCGAAGAGATCAATTAGGAGTACTCTATTCTATACCGATGTTACCACAGTTTTTAAAGCATACCGAACTGTTTCGGTTGCCGTCCGGCGGCCATAGTATACCCCACCTCATTTGTATTCAAAGTATCATCAATAAAAACAAAAAATTAAAGGATGAGATTTATTGGGTGGGATTGATCTCTTCGGAAGAGGGGTTTCATACAATTATGATAGAACTTCACTTACAGGTAAGTTCGTTTAATCATATAATTGTATTTCGCACCTGTTCCTCGAGATCAATTGGTAGCTGTTTAAAGTTTTTTTTATGGTGGAATTGCACACAACGAAAAAATTTTTTAATCGAATTTTTCAAATAATTATATATAGATATATTAACACGCACATATATACATATATTCGTTTCACAACTATTGGATATGTAAAGAAACAAAGCCTATCTTTACTTCAAGATTGCTATACCAAAAGCTCTTCTGTCCTGTGTTAATGGAGGATTATCGAATCGAGCAGTTTTTAAATTTTTTGTCTACCCTGCCATTTTTGCAATCGTGTCAATGTTAACGCCTTTACAATTGGCAGTACACGTTAACGCATACCTTGTGCTATAAGCACTAAAAATTGATGTGTCTAGCCCGCTTTTACCAAAGATTGTCTTTATCCATCTACTGAGGGTTTGAGTGCCTACTGCCTCATGTGGCTTTTTAAAAGATACGAATAATTTGTGTCCTTCTGAACGAATGGAGTCTGTCCTTTCCAAATAAGCTTCCAGCATCAATGCCGGGCAAAGGACAGGGTTTTCTTCAAAAAAAGAGGATCATGAGGATAAGGTGCGGTTTTTAACGATCTAGTCCTTATGTTTTTATCATTTTTGGGATCTTGATTTCGTGAATGTTATCCTTTATCGAACTATTACGGATATCAATGAGGGTCAGAGTCTGTATTCTGTGACCTGTTACTAACGCAAGTAGCGTAGCTAATTTTTCTCATAGATTTTTTAACGCGAGATCAACATTTGGACCTAATTTTTAGATGAAATCTAAAAATTCGAATACGAAAAAATTCGCAATGCTTTAAGAACTGGCGACATCGGTATAGACTAGGGGTACTACCAATTGATATCGAGGAAGAGGAGCGAAATACAATTCAAGCTTTTTCACTTCAAATGTCAAGAGTAATTGTCTAATAGTGTAGAAGACATTGAGAATAAGAAACTGGTTACTTACGGGCAGACTTCTGATATATGGGGGGACATCTACATAAATAAGATCTATGTAGAATTCCACCCATTTTGCTCGTTTTTTAAAGTAAAATCTTTTCTTTTCTAGTTTTTTCCGTAAAAATGCTTCATGGACCATATTCATTCGATTCAAACTTTTTTTTTTCATGTTCGTGGAACTTTAATAGTACATTACAGGTCAAGCACCGTAACAAGACGCGTTGACGAAATGAACTTTACCCGCGCCAGCCGAAGGCGAGGGACGCTGAAGTTCATTCAAAAAGCGTCAAAAAGACTCCCTGACGAAATGAACTTCAGCATCCCTCGCCTTCGGCTCGCGCGGGTAAAGTTCATTTCGTCAGGGAGTCTTTTTTACGGTGCATGACTTGTACGATATTTTTCGTGCTTCTGTGTGGCAAATTCAAGCCCGCGAAAAACCTGCGCGGAAAAAGTGAATTTGATACGCAGAGGCATAAAAAGGATAATACTAGGCATCTGTTTTTTTTTAACTCCAACTGGATCAGGAGAAAATAATTTTTTTTTATTTTTGATTTTTTAGATTACGTTCTTGCTCCCTGTGTTTCCTTCGTTTGCGAGGGGGTAAATGCAGTGCAGTGTATAAAGTCGGCCACAGCCGCACGGTTCGGCACGGGCGTAGTTCGGTGAATAAACCCGAAAAAGGGTTTTCGACGTAAATGAAAAAAAAGATTCGTTGTAAACAAACGAAAGAATCAAGTTTTTCAGGTTAAAACATCACGAGTGCGAAGCACGAGAGATTTCTCCTGAAGACCTTCACGAGTTCGTTTGTATGCAGGGAACCGTGAGGAAAATACCTGATTAATTTTGGAGCTCAAGCAGTATTCGGACGTGAATTTTTCCATCCAAATTTCGGCTGAGAATTGCAACGAGACAAAATCCATCTGTCAATTCCAACGAGGGGCTCATTCAATACTGAGTTTCCCCTATCAAATTTGAGAAATTCTTGACGTTTCCACTAAAACTTCAGAAAATCTCGTTATTAAAAAAACACAGCTTGAGGTACATCGGCTTCATCTTAACTTCACTCCAAACAATTCTGAGAAGGATAAAATTGCTATCGATTCACTCCCACTGATTAACAATCAACTTTGAAATTTGCAGTTGGCCAGAATTAATCAATGAATGGGAAGTTTCCACCAACGTTTGTACAACTTGATAAACTTTTCTATAAATTTATCTGCATTCTGCAAATACTTCGATTTCGCAAGCGAGAAAAGACAGCGCGCATTTCCGTCTATCAACAGACAGTTCCTCAGGTTGGAGCACTTGAATCTCCAGATACACACTCCACGTCACTATTCACTCGATACTCGTTCGGCTCTGTTCGCTTGTTCCTAACAAAGAGGAATGAAACGTGACGGGCGAATCAAGTGAATTGCTGTGCCAACTCTGGTAAATTGGATTGTCAAAGGAATCATTTTAACACCGACACAATCGAGGAATCATTGGAGAATGAAGTACTATGCTTTGAGATGCGTGCGTTAGGAGATGCGAGTCCTGAGCATTGCATTCATTACAACTTTACAAGACCAGTGGGATCGTCAAACTTCACCAGTTTATAGCACCTGCAAGTATATCCAAGTTCCTCCAAGTTCCTGCAAGAATATCCCAGTTCTTCGGCTACTTTTTTCATAGGGAAATGCTTTTTGCTTTCAGATTTCGTGCCTCTTTTGCTTTAAGATTTGAATTTTTTGTGTGATATCGACCCAGTATGATCCAAAAAGTCCGAAAACGCAATACGTGTGTCTATGTAACAAAGTTTTTCTTCAATCGTTGGCTAATGAATGGATGGAATTTAATCGTTTTTCTTCAAATGTAGGTATTATTGAAGCCTCTCAATCGCCGTTAATTCAAATTTAATTCGATGATTAGTTTTTTAAATTTTCAATTATTTTCGAAAATCCATTGTCCCATGATAACTTGAAAAAAAATTCTGAATTGATTGAATGATGGTTTCAAAAATTGGTTTGGATATCTTTTCGACCAAGTTAGAAGATGAAGGTAATAGCAATAATCCTTATTTTGATTTATTTGGAAATTTTCAAAATTTTGTATTTTTTGAAAATCATAATTCCGGGGATATCTTTGAACATCATGCTTCAAATGAATTCAGTCATAGCTTAAGGTTTTTGTTTTAATTCCATTAAGTCGAAGCTGAAAGATCATTACGATAGCTATATTGTTTGATTTGATTTTTATGATGATTATTGGAAATTTCGAGTTTTTCATGATTTTCCCTGAAAGTGGGCCTTTTGATGGTTTCTTCAAATGTGATGTTTCAAATTCATTCAAGCATACATCAGCATCAACCATTACTTTAGTAATATTATGAGAAGTTGCATCTTACAATAATTAGAATTTACTTAGTTTCATTGAAATTCGAAAAATAATATAATAATTGGTAATTGAAATTATCAATTATTGGTTGATAAAAACACTCGGGCCGTGAATTTTGATTTGACGGTTATTTTAATAAGCAAAAAATTGGTGAGTATTATTAATAATTGACTTATTCTAAATTTAACTTTAATTCAAAAGTATGATTATGCCGATGTCAGTATGTATAAATAAGAGTTTTCTATTAACATTTTAACGAAGAGCGGACGGGGGGGATAGAACCGTAAAAAAACAACTGGTTGCAGAGAAGGAAGGAATAATAAGAATAATGATGATGATAACATTCAACTAAATTGAAAACTTGATAAAATTAGTTAAAAAGAAATCTTATGCAATTTAAGAAAACGAAATAAACAATGAACTATACATGATAGAAGGAAATGATGTTCAATATAACCATCCGGAAGCATATTGCTAATTTATTAGCAAAAATAACTATGCTATATGCAGCAAAAAAGTAATTTTTCATTTATCTACTTTTGTAGTCGAACATCGGAGCTATCATTTGAGCCCCATTTCACCCTAAGTTTCCGGACAACTTCGGATCATCTCCTTTTGCAAGCTCGATTAAAATTTCATATATCATTTGAATAATTCGTATAAAATTACTCATTTAAGAAGACTTAAATTGATTTAACTTGCAATATTGCCACTTGACGTGCAAATCATATCGACCAAGTTAATAATTTGTTCAAACAAAAATAACTCAATCTCAATTCTCTTTAAAATTTTAATAGACATAAACTCACGTTCATGATTAAAAAATCAAGGAATATTAATTAGTTCTGTCGTCTTACGTCAGGGACGCTAAGATGTAAATAATTGACCGAAGAGATTACTTATCTTATTGGTAGCCGCGAGAGAAAAGAGACTGACACACGTGGTGTCTCTCTTCTTAAGATTTGTCATTGATCGTACATCATACAAGACCTTATATCATTTTCCATTTTAGTTTGATCATTTAAGAATTCACCCTTAATTTAATTCCATATTCTAGATTCCTATATTATCAGTCATATTTCCACAAACGGTTAGATTGGTTTTCTTGAGAGGAATATACATAGTATCAGAATAATTAGGAATATTCATAGAATCGTTACTTGGATGTGAGAATTTTCAATACACATTGTGAAAAAAAACAATGAGAGTATTATTGGTTTCCAATGGACCAGAATGAATCAATTGTTATTACTCGTTATAGAACTTTTACTGCGCATTCCATTGTATATAGGTATAATTGGAGGATATTACAGTGTGCAGAGTGAATTTAATTTTCATCCTTCTTTTTTTCTCCTTCAATGAATTAGGTACATCTATATAGGAATGTGAAAAGACTCATTCATCCCTTAGAAAAATATTAATTTCTGGTGCTGCATAGAAACTTTCGTCCTGATTTGCAAGGTAAGTGTTATCGAAAAGTGATTCCGATTATTCAGGTAAAGTATGAATAGTTATTGAAACGATGAAATATCAGAAAAATTCTTGTCTTTGTCAGGAAGTCTGGGGAAAAATAAAACGCGAGGCAAAAGAGACGATGGTTAAAGATGTTTAACCTATCAAGTGGACAACTCTGTTGAAAAGACGAATCAAATGGACTAAATAAATTATTCATGGCACTAATTATTTTTCTCATCAAATTGGAAGTAATATGGCGTACTTTTCCGGTCTCAAAAACAATAATTAAAAAAAATGTTCACAGATAATGGAGGACTTGTGACTGCAGTGGTAACAGTCGAATTTTGATCGGGCAACATCTAGTAGTGGGGTTGTAACAGTAAGATGGATTTTTTGTGTGTGTTATACACGTATTCATATGCTTCCAGCACTGAATTATGGTCACCGACTTTACCGACCTCGATCAGCTGTTGTGTGGTGTTATCGTGTTGCTCGACTCCTAATGGCGGTCAAATTTTTTTTAGAGGAATTCGACAATCAATCCAACATATCCCGCTTTTATGGCCCGGACCCCTACTTGTTCTCGCCGGCGATAGATTCTCCATAGTCTAAAGTAAATGGCTTGTTGTTTTTTTTCAATATCTTGGGTATCTAACCCATGCAACATTTCGATCAAAGTTCACACAGTCACGTTTCTTCCCTAGTGTAATGTTAAGTGATTTTCAGACATTAATTTCTCGCTAGGATGCTCCGATGGAAGTACATTATTAGAAAAAACATGAAACTTCATGGACAGTTGACTATTAATTTTCAGGACAGTGACACTGAATGCGATTTAGGGGGAAAAAATCATGAAATTTCAGGTTTCACTGAAAATTCAGTCAAATTCCAGAATTTTAAGGGGCACAAAGACGAGAATTCCTTAATTTATTTGAATTTCCAATCTAATATGAATATTCAGCGTTGAATTGCATTGAATTTTCAGTGAAATCTGTAATTTCATGATTTTTTTCCCCCTACATCGCATTTAGTGCCACTATCCTGAAAATTCATGAATATATTTACGAGAATTTTCTGGTTTTCTATTCATTTTCAGGCAAAAATGGAACGGAAATTTACAGTTCTATTTAATTTTTCCACAAGATTTTGAATTTTCAATGATAAGATTTCTGGAAATTTCAGTGGAATTGGAACACGATAAAAATTTCCGGAATTCGACATGGAAAATTCAGACAAAAATGTTCAATAGTGTATTAAGATTATTAGTAAGTATGGCTCAAATATGAACAAATATGGCATTTGAGACAACATTAAAATTATGGTGAATAGCGTGGGTTTTGAGTAAACACCCTTAACGCTTCACAATTTATTTTTCGTTTCGTTTTCTCTCGCTGCCTCACTACCCTCAAGCTTCAAAATTAACCGATATTTCTCGCTAGCGTAGTAGAAATTGATCGAAATTCTGCGACATTGAACCAAAGTTCCTATACCCATGACATTGAATAGCGCGCGCCAACTCACGTCGCGACGTTTTTGCACAATGAAGATTCTACTAAGGTAGCTTTGTTATAAACAGACAAGAGTGCCAACGTTAGCACATTCAAAAATCCCGAGCGCTTACATGATGTCTCGTTTTTTTTCCAAAATTTGACACCCTCAGGGTATGACTACCGAAAATATTTGTGTATATATTAAATCGTTGCGAATCGAATGAATCAAACAATATGGCTCAATTAGAGGGCAAACATTGTAAATCAAATCCTTGATTCTCAGAAATTAATAATTTCAAATTATAGATTGATTTTTTCCATTAAAATTTCCAAGTTGGTTTCATACTTCTTTGTAAAAATCAGGCAAGTTAAGCAAATGAGGGGAAGGAACCAGCGAAATGATCAGGAGAGTTAAATTATCACAAGTTTCAAATCGAAGGGTTGAGAGAAATGATTGAAAGTATTATATAGGCCAAAGTGAGCGCGATGAGCCATTGAACTAAATATATAATCAGAAGAGTCGAATATGAAATGACTCCCATCGAAGTCTTTCCTTAACATTTTGATTTTCTCAATTTTAATCAACTGACAAGTGAACGTTAATTCTACTTCGTTCCCTAATTTCCGACAATTGAATATTATTTTTTATCCAGTATTCATCAGGAGATAGTAAGGTTTTGATTACGAATTTGATAATATCAAATGTGTTTTTGATCTGCTCAATTCCCGTGACGATTTGCATAATACTTTCTATCCACAACCTGCGTGGCCTCTTCTCTTCTCGATTCAATTTCTCAGAAGTGAAAGATTTGTGGTAGTTTGTACTTTTGGGACCCGCCACGGATTTTTAATTTGATATATGGATTACCAGATATGTTTCATGGTAGAGATTACCCGTGATATTTAATGCTTATTCAACTGATTTCCTTGGTGCTTTCCAAATTCAATTTTGATAAAAATCGGAATTCAAATAAGACTTTTATTCTGACTCGGAATACCATCATACCTTGTGTTCCATTTCAGTAGCATAGCAGCAAAACGGTTCAAGTCAATTTTGGTATTGGTTACTTTTCAATGAATATCTCGGAATGTAAGACGGATTCCAATTCTTTTCTCATAATCTTTCTTGTAAAGCGAATCAAAAGTTACAAAAAAGGTCTGTTTGGTGAGGAGCTAGGTTTAGGGTGGTTGTGGGGGTGTGATCAGAGGTGAGGCCGGAAAATGAATTCTTACACTGTTGCATAAAATCACAGTTTAATTGTGGGATCGAACCACGTCGTAAAATACTATATACACTTTATACACTTGTCACTCAAATTTAGTTCGTTGAGATTCTCAAATGAATATATTGTCTAAATTGATAATTCACTGTTGAGTCACTATTAAATGTCTTTGATAAATGTCTATCGATAATTGCTGTAACGATTAAATCTAACTCAAATGGTGAGGAACCGTACACATTGAGAGACACGTCGACACGCGTCTTCCGTTGATCCTACTCTAATCTTTCGTTAATTCACTGCTGATGTACTTAACTCGTTGAGAACCTATAATACTTGTTAATTCACTAAATCTACGTTGATTTGACACTAATTTTGATATTCTATAACATTTCTACTGAGTGGATAGACTGAACTAATAACTGAGTTGATAATCTATTACATGGCTGTTGAACTGCCGAGCGATTACTCGAACGGACTTTTTCGTACTACTGCCTTTCCGGGTGATTCGCTGGCTCTTGACTGTTGACCCGAAGGGTCCCGATTGATTTCGAAGATTACCGACTTAATTCCCTGCTGAACTGATAGAATGATGACTATGTTTCAAACAAGGTCGTTACAAAAATTTTGCTATCTCTCTTAGATTCGGAGATATTGCCTGGAAACTCAGCTGAGAACTCAGTCAATTCAAATCGTTTTATTGCTTTGTTAGCGATTTTGCTTAGCAGTTGCTCTCCTTCAAAAGTATCATGTGCCACAATATTAGATTGAATATAGTGATCAATTAATAGACCTTTAGGGATGATTAACGGAAGAATTTCCATGAAACAACGTAAAAAATTTGAAGTTTTTATTTTTTTTAAATGCGTTGCAGGTGGAATTTTCGAACTTTATTTTTCTCAAAATGTGGGGAACTGAGGCTAGAGTCTCGTCAATTTTTGTCAAAGTGGTAGAAAAATCTTCACCTATAAGAATGATTTAAAAAAAAAAAAATATCGGTCAAAAATATTATTTAACAATTAAAAATCAATTAAAAATTTTTCTGTTTAATTTTGATATTTTTTTGATTTAAAATAAAATCGAAAAAAACATTTTTTTAGGCATAAAAAATCAGGGGATCGATATAATGATCTAAAATTTTATATAGAATTATTTTTTTGGGTGGTGAATATCTAAAAAAATTGCCGCCTTGAAATTCGCTGGGGGCAGATTCACCATGCTTATCCGGATAGACCTTTTGCTAAATAATAATAAGTTGATCTTATTCTATAAAACAACAGGGGTCGTTGAAACCTGAATTATACGATTATTTAGGCACAGTTGAACACTGTCCACGATTGATCGAATCATTCAATTTCGTAGAGCTATTCAGATTCTCAATTACTAGTGATGCCGTCGAGACCAATCGAGAATTATTTTGAAGAGATCATCACAGTCTGGAAAAACATCGAAAGTTTTGGAATCGTCGCAATCTCGAAAGACATTGGATCGGTGCATCTCGTCACAATTCTGGGAGGATTTATCTTGGCGGGATCTCGAGATTTTCGGTTGTTTAAGTTCACGAGACGAGACGAGACAGATATCGAGACAAACATTTGAGAAACAGAAAATACTGAAACTCAGACGTGATGGCTTCTTCCAAGTTCGTGACGAGATGCACCGATCCAATGTCTTTCGAGATGATCTTTCCAAAATAATTCTCGTCTAGTCTCGACGGCATCACTACCAATTATTCCAGAAAGTTCGATTAGTACATGGAAAATATTCTCATTTTTCGTCCAGTTAAAAATACATTTGTGAGAAAGTTACTATTATGATAATCCCTTTTAATAATCTCAATATTATGATTTTATCTTCTACAGTATATGCAGGTCGTATGTGAGTTTCTCATCATGAAAGTAAACTCTTCAACTATTTTGAGAATTTGCTATGAAGGAATATTGAATCTACCACGCACCCTGCCTTGTTGCTAGAATGTTTGCAAACGTCGGTAGAAACTGAAATTGAACTCAGCATTTATCCGGAAATCACAACGATTGATAAATTTTCTTGTTTGTTTTCTAGATGCGCTTATTCATTGATTTATGTCCAATTCTTCGGACCAGGAATAACAGGTGAATTTTCCCACGATTGAAATTATCGAGATGAAGTATCGCGCAGATGAACTTCAGCATGATGAACTGACCTCATAACTTCAAGCTTGTCAACTCTGCTGAACGAGACATAGATGGAGACCCGCTTCACTGAATATTCGTGGTTGCAGTTTCGGAAAGAGTTTACATGCGAAGCGGAGAAATAACTTGAAATGTGCTGATTTCATCTGTAATTATGTGAATTATATGAACACGACGTGGATTGTGTGCCGGCAGAGTCGTGGTTTATCTCAATCTTGAGTAATAGGCCGATATTTTTCACACAACATTCGCATAATAAGAGTTACGGAGAGGGAGGAAATACTTAAACTGAGATTTGTCTCTGTTACTTATTGAAGAAATAAACTCGTATAAAAGAAATATATCTGTTATAGCTCAGGATGTTTTGTATGGTGTATCGTCGTACATCAGAATATGGAATTAATTATCTCGAAAGTATTCTCATGAAATATTTTAATTAATCAAGTCTAGTGATGCCGCGAGACGCGAGAGAAACGAGACGAGACGAGACAAATGAGACGAGAGGCATGACGAGATGAGATGAGAAGAGTCATTCGAGACAGTGACAGAAACGAGACGAAACTAGACGACACGAAAGAATGGTTTCCTGACAACGAGACGAGCAGAGAAGGTGCAGTTTCTCGTCTCGATTCGTCTCGTCTCGTGGCATCACTGATCAAGTCGCTATCAGCTACCTGGCACAGGTAGGCACTTTTTGTGCATCAAGCACTTCGTTTTTCGGTTTGAATCAAGCTGATTTTTTTCATATCACACTCGGAATCTGGATTGGCGTAGTCCGAATCACTCGATTTGAATCAAGTCGAAAATCCACTAGAATCAAGCCGACGTCGGCTTGAATCAGTACTTTCTTTTTGGGTGCAGTGTGAATGTACCCTGTCAAAAATTCCGTGGTTTTGACACAAAAAGCTCAGAAAAAATGCTGCGCACCTGAGATGGAATCTATTTTTTTCAATAAATAATTTTGTTCTCCGCATTTCGATTAATGAAATAGTTGTATCATATTTGCTACGAGCAGCAGAACGGCATTCATTTCAGATACCCTTTGTATTTTTCTCAACGTGAAATATCCGTAAACAATCCAGATGAAAAGTGATAACAGGGAATGAGTCAACTTTCCTCTGTATTCATTTTTTTCCGAATCGCTCAGAATTCAAGGGCGGTAGTGGGATTTTCATAGATAAAAGTCCCCCATCTTTCCTGACTTCAAAGATATTTATCAAAAAAGTTACCCCTCATGTTTGTTGGCTTCATCTTGTTCCACCCCTCTTGTACTCAATTCTTTTACCAAAATACGAAGGGAAAAAAATTATCGGCTACGTGTCAAGCTCCAAAATTAATCGGAATGTTCCCTTCAAGCTTTCCTGCAGCCAAGAGAGCGTACCATGATTTCAAACGAAAATTTGTCGTTTTTTTTGCAAAACTCGATTATATCATCAATTCGTATATATTAACGGTACTGTAAAAATATTATCACTGCTGGATAAATTTCAATGTATAAAAGCATGGGGAAAAATATTTTTCTTTTGGTTTTATGGCTAGACATATTTCAAGCCACTCTAATAAACTCTCAGTTGCGAGACTTATCGGTGTAAAGGGAGTGAGGGTTCCCCAGTGTATTAGTACGCCATGAGGGCAAAGCCCATGCACACATAACATAAAACACATCATGCCATAAGAGGGCAAAAACTGGAGCTCCTTGAGAGTATGTAATGAGTTGATGCATGTGGACGTCAGGGACAATATTGAGTCCCTCACCAAAAAGTATGCGTTGTTAAGAAAATTGACGGTAAAAATTGAATAACCGAAAACATAATAATACTTCTAAATCAATTGTTTTTTGCACTATAAGTGACGCGGTCATTAATAGCAATGAAAACTGCATGGAAACCACACTGAGAAAAAAATTCATTTTTGTCACATATTCATTTATTGGAACGAAGTATTTATTTTCTCCATACCGTATTTCTCTAGTCGAGACATTCTCAGACAATCCTCATTAAGTTTCAATTATAACAATGATATTGCGCTAGACGATGATCACGTTAGTTATGATCTTCAGTAAACTCCTTCAATAATTATCAATATTAAAAAATTAATTAATACTCTTTGCTGTAGAAAATAAGAAATTTAGGAAAAATGAATTATCATTGGGGGAATTAATCCAAGATCAAGTGCAACATTGTCATCTTCTAGAGCAACGTGATTGTCATAATTGAAACCTAATCATCACGCGATTGGAGAAGTACGATTTTGAGAAAATAAATGCTTTTCTCAAGTAAATGAATATTTGGCAAAAATAATTTTTTTTCTCGTGGAGCGAACTTGGTTTTCAGCAGGGATCCCCATCAATATTAAATTTCTGTAATATTACACAAGTTTGACCCTTACATTATTGAAGGTTTAAAATATGTTGATTCAATTTTTCCGATAATATAATATTAATAATCTGATTTTTACGAATAATGCAATATTTAAAATTTGTTAATATGCACGGAGAGAAGAGCCATGGGAAAGAGTCCCATATCAAATTTACGACTTGTATGTATTTCTAAAATTTAGGAAGCATTACTATGCTATGGTAATGATTCCTATGGGGTATGGTATTACATACTATGGGCCATGGTAAGTCTCTCGATGGGAATGAAGCCTATGAACATAGGAGAAATTACTATATTGAATAGTACCCTCTACCATGTTACAGGGTAGAGTGTACTATTAATTATGGTAAAGGGACCCATAGTCGTTTGGTAAAGTTTACCATAGTTTATAGGAGAGATTACCATGCACTATGGTAACATGACCTATATTATATGGTAAAACGTGAAAAAGTCATAAAATGTCACGAATATAAAAGATAATGATCACTAAACTATATCATGATAATGATGAGTATAATGAGATAGAAATTTCAAGTGGGATATATATTTATATTTAACGTATTTGGTTTCGACGCTGTTTCAATAATTACAGAGTATTTTCTTATAATGTTGGATTCTTTCCTATTAATAATCATCAATATACCTAGATTAATCATATCGAATATCGTAAGGATCATATTTAACAATAACATATTTACATCAGTATTTTAATATCAGAATATACATATCTACAGAATAGTGGGATTTTTTGCCCCAAATTTTACCTAATCATTGGAAGAATTTTTGGCATTACGGTGCTATAAAAATTATTAAAAAATTCAAATGTGAGTAATTAAACTCAACAACTTTGCGTGAGAATTTAGACCCAACGTTTCGGAACGTATTGCTTTCCATTCCCGGAGGTAGCTATATACGATAGGATACAAAATTTCATTTGTCGAAATGTCAATGTCGACCACCTCTTATCATTTATATCAATTTCATAGGAAGGAAATGCCTTTCAAAGAAGTATTCTTGTAATTGTTGAGTAACAAGAATAACTTGATTATTTGGCTCTAGGATTACGATATTGATCAAATGTAATTGAGGACCAGCCTCGGTCGGCATCATCAATATTACGTTTTCCCTGATATCATGTCCCAAATAATTGAGAGAGCTTACTATTTTAATATCTCCAGATCGATTGGACGGGAGAACTGGCAGAAAATGACGATAATTTGGATCTAATTCTAATCTCTTCTTAAGAGCTGGACCACGGAGAAAAGGTGGTGGTAAAGACTTGTTGATGAGTAACGGATAATTCAATTTTAATTGTGCCTTGATGGCTATTTTTAGTATTTTCTACGATATCGAGAAAAGGAGAGATTACCATGTATAAATAGTACTGATTACCATCCACATGGTAATCTCTCCTATAATAATGGTTGTCGTTGCTATATTGTATAGTAATGCCTACCATGTTCGAATGGTATTGATTACTATACAACATAGTACGCTTTACTGTTGAACATAGTAAAAACTACTATTGAGATTGACTTAGAAACCCTTTTACCATAATTTATGGTAACCTCTACCATACAAAAGTAACCCCTACCATTCACTTTTCTCCGTGTGTAACTGTAAATTTAATACTAAGTGAATAATTCAAATTTTAGAAAGGGAATTTTCGATTACACAAGTAATCGTCAATCGTCCTACCCTAAATTATTGATTGATAAAATAGTTAAAATTTGAATATTTGAATTGATGATATTTAATTACTCAAAAATTACAAGGTTGATGTTTTTTCAATTTAAGGGCTCAAAAGTAATTGTAATAAAATATTACAAATTTGGCTATCCCTGATTTTCAGGACTTTATACACTTAAAAATGTTTGTCTGAATTTTCCGTGCCAAATTCCGGAAATTGTTATCGTGTTCCAATTCCAGTGCAGTTTCTGAAAATCTTGTCATTGAAAATTCCGAATTTCGTGGAAAAATCAAATAGAACTCTCAATTTTCATTCCATTTTCCCATGAAAATGAATAGAAAATTAGAAAATTATGGTAAATATATTCTTGAATTGGTTACCGGTTAATTCAATACACGGAATTTCAACACACAAATTTAACACATGCCTTTTCAACACTTGACAATTCAACATATACAAATTTAATACCTGTATAGTTGTGTGTGTGTGTGTGTGTGTGTACATAGGCCTTTGAAGTTTTGTGTCACCTCAATAATCCCTACTTGTGAAAATGATTGAGGGATGAGTATCAGGATGAGTCACACTATTCGATTACCTGGATTGTCGGGGTTATTGAAATTTTTCGCCTGTGTTCAATGTTATTGCTAGGAGTACACTGCCATGCCGTTACATTTTGTACTCAGTCAAAGAGGCAAACGCCAGCTCGTTCATGATGGCTTTATTCACTCTCTCGTGCAAATTGGGAAAACTAAAGTTACTTGGTCAAGCCAGCAATATTCGAATTTGTGGCTTGATTAGGCAGAAAGATGATTGAAAGGTTAATTTCAATGATTCATTGTAAAGGGTTGTGGTTATTGTATTGGATTTGATTTTAGTTCACAGTATTGTTATTCATGTTTTTTGTATTTTTCATTAAATGAATTCTCATGTCAAAAGCAAATATTTATTGATTTCAAAGACTGCTGAAAATTGTGTTGAATGTTCGTGTTGAATTTATTTGTGTTAACATTTACGTGTGTTAAATTGATATGTAATCCTTGAATTTTCAGGATAGTGATACTGAATGCGATGTAGGGGCAAAAAATCATGAAATTTCAGATTTCACTGAAAATTCAATGCAATTTGACACTGAATCTTCATATTAAATTGAAAATTGAAATAAATTAAGGAATTCTCATATTTATCCCCCTGAAAACTGGTAGTCAACTGTCCATGAAATTGCATTTTTTTTCCAACAGTGTAGTTGACTTGCATTCGAATTGTCAGATGAAAAAATTCTTTGGTGTAAAATAACTTTTAATTGTCCTCTCCAGGCCGTGGATTCTACACTTTACCGCATTCGCACTCTTATAGAATACAGGACTAGCATGGAAAACTACAGGAAACCCATGCCAGTAGAGGCGGTTGCTCTTTTTGTAACCTCTCGTTCGCCAGAGCCTCAGGTATATTAAAATTCAGTTTCACATGGGATCAAACTTGTAACCTCCCGCACACTAGACTTGCGTTTAGTCCACTCGGCCACCGACGTCGATGGAATCTTACATACAGTGTTAAAAATTTTCGTATGTAATACCACAAGAGCTTCAAAATTATCAGGTATTTCCTGACAGGTTCGTTGCAAACAAACGAAGGAGTCAAGTTTTTCAGATTAGAAAATCAAGAGTGCGAAGCACGAGTAATTTCTCCTGAAAAATTTGACGAGTTCGTTTGTAAGCAGGGAATCTTGAGGAAAATACCTGATTCATTTTGAATCTCGAGTGGTATTTGAAAGATAATTTTTTCACCCAAATTTCGGCCAAGAGAATTGCACTATCAGACAAAATTCATCTATCAGTTCCAACGAAGGTTTCACTCAACGAGGAAATCTTTTGTTTTTCATATGTATATCAACATGAAAAATTACCAATGGAATTATCAAAAATTATCTGTTGAATACCTGAAATTTGGATGGGAAAAATTCTCGTCCGAATTTTCCGTGGCAAATCCCGAAAATCTTCATCATGTTTAATTTCCGTTGAAATTTCCGGAAATCTTGTCATTGAAAAATCAAATATTTCATGGATTTTCTGTTCGAATGATATGTAAATCAATAAAATACTTGATTATTCAGTTCAATTATTCCGTGGAAATTCGGAAAAATCGGGAAAATTCACAAAATTGAAAATTAATGTGGTTTGTTTCTGAATATTCATGTTCCATTGAAAATTCAATCAAGTTGTGAAATTTCCGTTTCAATCCCACTGAAAAGTCATGAATTTTCGTGAATTCTGCCAAAAACATGATATTGCAGAATTATTTTTCCCCTAAATCGGATTCAATCCCACTTGCATAAGAATTACTACCATATTTTCTATGCAATTTCAAAAAATTTCTGATAGTGTATTCATCCAAGAGTTTTACACTGTAAGAACCAGAAAATGTCAAAACATGCTTTTTTCAATTATAAATGGTCGAAAGTGTGAAATTTTCATGGTAAATACTTTCTGACATTGGATCCTCGATACTGAAAGAGAGGAAGTGCGAAAACTATTTGCTTGTGGAGAAGAGTGGTTGAGCAGTATTACCCACAGGATAGTACACAGAGAACAAAGAGAAAAATTGCTGAACAAGGCAAGTATTCGTGGAGAGAACTCGATTTTCAGTACTTTTTCATCCTATATCGGGAAGGAGTGCGAGATGAATCGTGAATTTTTCTCCGAAAAATTGACTGAACGCGAGGGTAATTTGTACCGAACTGTAAAATTTACCCATCATTCCATCGAAAATTATCCCAGTGAAAGTGAATGATTACTCAATATTGTGTATAAATTATTTATAACGAGGAATTACTTAATTTTACTTCCATTCGTCCCCATGACCTTCATGGGTGCAAAAAAAATGTCTTACACAAAAAAAAATTGCTTCTGATTAGTAGAAAAAGTAATTCTACCCAGTACCAACGGGTTTTCGGGGAAAAGGCAAATTTTGTACTTCCTCGAAGTCACAAAAGAACTGCATGCAAGTATCATGCGTCAAGTACCTGGGTACTAGTGAGAAGTACCTCGGTACTTGTCATAAGTACTTTTATTACTCGGGACAAGTAAAATAAGTACTTGTGCTGAGTACCTGGCTAGTTCTTTTTAAAAGTACCAACAGAACTTAATATAAATAGCAATACACTGAGAAAAAAATTTTTTTTTGCCAAATATTCATTTACTTGAGAGAAGGATTTATTTCTTCAAAATCGTATTTCTCCAATCGCTTCCCAGGCTAGCCTGGCTAAGTTTCAATTACTAGTTTCCCTCGCTGTATTCTGGCGTTTTCTCCTTCCTGTATACATTAATATTTACACCAAACTTTTTCTCTATCTACGACTGCCACAATTTATCCTCCTTTAGGGCGAGTCCATCTTGATATGAACAATTATACCGTCTAACTGAATTTCGCAACGACACGAAGTTACGTAGGGAACTGTACCAAACAAATTACAATTCACGTCTTTGCGAATTACAGCTGGACTGAGACTGTCATGCGGAGTTAGCACTTGAGTCTGCAACTCAAAGCGGGCTTCAGTGCATAGCTAGATTGACACTAAGACTTCCCACTAAGTCTTCATTCTGCTTATATCCCAGCATGCCAGCACGAGGAGCACCCCAACCACACAATGTTAGTGACATCCCAGCTCCCATTATTACAATCATCCTAAATTCTTTGCAGAGGAATTCGCAAGTGGATGAATATTTCCGCAGTTTTCTTCCTCTTGAACTCAACGAAGAATAAAAAACCATGAGAAAGTGGTCGTTGAATTCATTTCATTCACGAGAATCGAACCATACATTCAATTAACAACATACGAGATCAGAAATACTGAGAAAGCCAACCATTCTCAAACAATGAAAACACTCGAGTTTGTGGAGAAATATAAAAACCACTATACCAGATTGAGATAGCAAATGGAGGAAAAAAGGAGTACACAGACGCACCCCTTTTTCCTTAGAAACTGAAAGAGTCTCACCAATAAAGAACGCGGGCAAGCACGAATTTCTACGTGCTTGGCATACGTGAAAACTTGAAATAGCGCAATTGAAGTGAGACGAGAGGAGAAACTGCTTGAGGCTTGAAACGCAGCCAGCGGGAAACCAAATTCAAGCATCCGGTAACCCGCATACCACTGATTCAATTCAACCCAGTGAGAAAACCTACACCACCCACTGACTTGTCGATTTAACGTTGCATTATAATTGTCTGTGAGATATAGTGTACATGGAGAGGAAAGTTAAGGAAAAATTATTCAGAAAATCTCGGATACCTTACCTAGAGCTGCCATAACATTACTTGGAGCTTGATCTCTTGTTTTCTAGGTGTTTCTCAATTTTATGAGGTATGTGTTATTTCATATTTTTGGAATATTATGTCGTTGAGCTTGGTGGAATTCTGGATGAATGAATTTTTTTCGCTTATTTTCAAGGAGTATTATTCTGATGAGGGCTTCTAAGTTAGAGCGGGACATGTAAAAACGAATTTCAATTTAAAACTTATGCATCGACAGGGCGATTAGTGATGCCGCTAGACGCGAGAGAAACGAGACGAGAAGAGTCATTCGAGACAATGACAGAAACGAGACGAGATGAGAAAAACCGGTTGAGAACGAGAGAAACGAGAGGTGAGACGAAAGTCGAGAGAGACTCCCTGTCTCTGGTCCTCTGTGTATTTTTTTACATGCAAATTGGATTATAGAAACGAGATAAGGCGAGACGAGACGAGAGAATCTCTTAATTCTCGACGAGACGAGAGAAGAAATTGCTCTCGTGTTTCGATACGAAACAAGACGAGAAACTGCATCTTCGTCTCGCGGCATCACTGAGGGCAATACTTCTGAGCTAAACATTAAGCTCACTGAGGGTATTTACGATTTTTATTTTATTTCATGTTTTGTGTTATTGAACTAAATTTCAACACAGTTGTTTGTAATGGGTTTTATTGTTTAAAGATAACCAAGCAGTTCATGCTATATGCTATCTATCAGCCCTCCGCCGCGCACATTCTGACCTCCCTCAATGTTGCCATGTTCAGCCATCAGTTTCCTTTAACGTAACTAAAATCCCGAACTATGCCATACATTTTCAATAATTACAAATAATCTCTGTAGTGACGGCTAATGAAATTGTGACAATATGTTCCTGAAATATATGCGGTTCTATTCATCAAGCGTTTGCATTTTTATTCCGTTGTCGATTATTCTTTTGTGATTTTTGAAAAAGTGGTGCCATAAGACTTTGTGTTGATGATACATTTTTCATATTTTTTCCTCAACAATCCACGTGGTTCAGCGGTTTGGAACTTCGGGAAGATATTTCAGTAGCCAAGTGGTCAAACGGTTTAAGTCAATTTAGTCTTTAATTGAGTTTCCCAGAAATATTTCTGAATTTAAGGGAAATAGCGAAATTTTCATGATGACCTTTTTTGTAGAAAGAATTGAGTGCTACTAAAAAAACTCATGAGAAAAATTTTGCTATCTCCCTTAGATTTAGAGATATTCATTGAAAACTTGCCAATAGCCAAAATCGACTTAAACCGTTTGACCACTTCGCTACTGATTTGTGATCACTCAAAGAATATATTCTCAAAATTTCAGCTCTGCAGTCCATTTCTACATATCCCCTGTACTTACTGCGGAAGTTCCTTAACGTTCAAGGCAGGCTGGGCAAAATGGATACTTTTTACTTTCTTTTCCAATGTTCATAGATCAACGACAAATTTATTGATTTAGTTCAGTGCGTATCTATTACTAAGGGAAAGGATTGTGCTTTCCAAGGATAATAAAAATTATGCCATTTCACTTGAAATTCAGTGAATCATCAACATTAAAAAAAAAATGGAAGAGAAAAATTTTGTCCCAGTCATCCCTATTTGACTTTTTCAGTAATTTTCCTCAATTTTTTTCTCCATGTACAGTCCTTTCATTGGGAAATTCACATAATTGTTGGGGAATTGAACTTTAGAAAAATATTTGCATTCAATTCCTCTACGAATTTCTAAAGAATAATCTAGATCAAATTTATTGATTATCGTTGTTGGTAAGTCTCCACCATATTTTCCGCGGGAGTTCTAATATGAAAGGTATACCATGAATAAGTACGCATATGTCATTCCTTGCTTGAGCCAACCCATCATGCCGTGCTTGCATTAAGGATCCGGTGAAAGTAGGTAAAAGCCATCTTGATGCAGACATTTCGTAATGGACTCTAAAGAATTTACTGCAATGGAAAGCGACTGCAATATTTTTATTCACGAATAATGTACATATGCAGGTGGGGAGACGATTCTCGGGAAACGGGCCAAGATTGGCGTAGAGTTAGGTTGCCAAGCCTTTGGGCCGAATCATTGGCCACAGTCGAACTGACTCGAGCTTGAAACTCTACCCATACATCAGCGTATTAATGCGGCCAATCAAATTGAGAGACCTTCCCGGTAATTTTTCTCCACACTGAGAAAAAAAATTTCCAATATCTTGAAATAAGTAATTTTTCTTCAAACGCTCCATTCTCCCACGCATTTTAAATCACGTGGACCGATACAGGTCTCAAATTTTGAAATATTCTTCATTGACGCCGCTAGACGAGGGGAGACGAGAAACTGCATCTTCTCGTCTCGTCTCGTTGTCAGAAATAGTATATTATGTCATCAGGCGAGAAAAGTATTATCTGGCGAATGTGGGTTTATAATCCTCGCCTTCGGCTCGGATTATAAATACGCCAGATAATGCTTTTATCGCCGCGTGACATACGATATTTTATGTCGTTGGACCCGAAAACCGCGATCTAACCAAGCAAAGCGAGGTTAGAATCGCGATTTATCGGGCCTAATGACATAAACCATTCTTTCGTCTCGCCTCGTATCGAAATACGAGAGCAATTTCTTCTCTCGTCTCCTCGAAAATTAAGAGACTCTCTCGTCTCGTCTCTATAATCCAATTTGCACAGAAAAAAATACACAGAGGGGCAAAGAGGGGGAGGCTCCCTCGACTCTCGTTCTCGACCGGATTTTCGCGTCGCGTCTGGTTTCTGTCATTGTCTCTAATGACTCTTCTCGTCTCGTCTCGTGATGTTTCTCGTCTCGTCTCGTTTCTCTCGCGTCTCGCGACATGACTAATATTCTTGTACTTAAGTATGATTTTGTCGCAAATGACCTAGAAATTTGAAAAATTCGAAAAAATTCATACATTACTTGATACCTACGATGAACGACATATCCAAATTCTGAATGGATGTCATTATTTTTTATTTCATCGATGAAATCCCTTATCTCCAATTCAATGTCGCTCTCTTGAAAATGACTAGTATATAAACTCTCCAGGAACTTTTAGTTTTTCTATAAACGTGTACCCAACACAATAGTCGTCAAAAACGGTCGTCATTTATCTCCCGCCGAGTGGTCGGTGCTAAATATGGTCGATACACGTCTATGTAATATATATGAAAAGTGAAGAACTTCTTGAAAAACGGAAGAGTAAAAAAATGAGTTATCACGAACCCGGTCGTATTCCAGTGCGAATGTATTTTTGCGCGTGGTTGAGACTCGTAAACACGCCCGCTTACAACGTTTGACGGAATTTATTGCACGTACGTTAAACCTCGCGAGGCCGATGGTAGTGAAGAACTACGAATTTACGAAGATACATAGGGGGTCGGGTCAACCAATCGAATTGCGATCACCCTTCCACTCCCTCCTGCCTGCCAACAGATCGATTGCATCGGTTCTCCGAGGAATTATATCAAAGATAAATTTGGAGAAACATGAATATAAGGCCAAACAAATCGCAATATCATACGGATATCAAGAAAGAGAAGTATCACGACGAGAAGGCTGAGGCCTTTTTTTATAGATATTTATTCGAAGGTATCAAACATAAAATTTCCACTGCTGTGTGGTATTCATCATGGCGATTTCTTGATTCATAGGGTTAAGAATTTTCGTCAGAATTTTCATTGTCAAATGCCGAAAATATTTGTCAACTGATATTTGTAACATCGGTGGACCTTTAGGTAAATAATAATTTTTCGTTAAACTATGGTGTTGTATGATAATGCAGACTGATTTAAATTTGTAGTGTGCTAATAATTGAACTTATTGGATTTTGTAACTTTTGCAGTTTTCTTTTTAGGTTCAATCAATTGCCCTGATAAAGAATTCATAGTGAGCTTGAATCGTCGGCACTGAGAGAATTATCTTTGTTATGATTCTTTATTTTGGATAAATTTATTAAAACCGTCGTGATGACCATTATGACTGGGAGAAGATGAAGAGAAGGAAATAATTTATACGGTTGAATTATAATGAGGAAGGTATTTCTAGTGATATTTGCGAGCATCTCGTTGATGATGAATGAAGTATTCCATTAATTGACTTATATTTTAATCTAATCTTTTTATGTAGTATTTTATCAAATTATTAGAAAATCGACGTAAGTTATTGAGAGTCCCGTATAGAGGGATCCCATATAGGGGGATCCAATATAGGAGGTCCCCATATAGGGGATCCCCCTATACAACTGATGTTGGGGGGTAACGTGAATATTCATCATCATTTTCATGTTCCATTGAAAATTTCAATTAGTTGTGATTAATTCCCTTCACTTTCACCTAAATATGCAGCACTGACGAAAATTACTACCAAATTGTCCATGAAATGTTAATTTTTTTCTAGCAATACAGCACGTCGCGTGACGCTTAAGGTCATTGAAATAAAATCTCTTCATAATCATTCAAATCAATACTGTAATCAAGTGAAATCAACTTTATTTTGGGTAGCCCCCAATTATCCACCGTGAAGGCCATTTGGTTTGGGTTTTTCTATAGAAATATACACCATTATCGTCAATAGAGCAGTTTCTTTTCATCATCAAATATCCATTATGGGACAGTTATCTTTGTTTCGGGGAAAGAATATTTGAGTAAATTGGCTGCATGAAAATAAATCACGGTTAATGATTCAGTACAATTACACGAATATGGGGGATTGGCCTTTTTCACAATAGCTAGTATTTTTTCCTTTTACTCCGATATATATAAAACTATTAATGTCCATCTATTATATAGAGTGAAGGTCCCGTGATTGAAATCTTTCCATGGCAGTCTATTACTGTACATATTCGTCTTATTTTGATCATTAAATATTTATTGCGGGTGGTGATTCTTGCTGTTGCAGACATAAATTTGAGTAATGCCCTGCCATAAATAGAGATAATGGTCAATAATTCGTGAAAATTACCTATATATGGGATTTTTTGGAATTGCTGTTCTATCATACATACATGTTAAAATGGATTTTATCACGGATGAAGAAATTTAATAGCAAAATCTAAAGCTTGCCCTATAGAATTATGTACACTAAGAGAAGAAATTACTTTTGACGAAGATGATTTCTTTGATACAAGAAAATATTCTCTTGTGAATTTCTAGAATCTCCTAAAACAATCTAAAATCATTTAGTAAATAATTTTGTACTCACATTGAGAGAAAGAATTCCTTCAAAAAGATGAGATTTTCTTGTCTTCAGAAAATTTCCAAGTCTTCTCATAAATTCATATAGTATGCGTTATATATAGAATTTAACCTTAGAGGGGTAATGGATTGTGAGATTTCACACTTTTCCGATCTGATCACTCATCATCTCCAACTGAGGAATATTGTTTCGATTGCACGACGAACACTTTCATTATCAATTCAAGAGTATAGAAAATTTATCTTACGTGTTGCGTTCTTTATAAAATTTTATGTAAGCAAAGTCCTGCTGAAAAAGAAAAGCTAGATATAATGCAAATTATATAAATTTATGGGAAGGACATCATTTCTAGTCTTGAGAATGCTTACAAGTTCTCTCGGGACAAGAAAATTTCATCCTGGTAGAAAACTTTTTTTTCTCAGTTTGAGAACAAAAGTATTTGCCTGGATATTTCACGACTGTTAAAATTGAGAAGAGTATATTATTTTGTATCAAGTAAACCTTCTTTGTCAAAAGCCGTTTTTTCTCTCAGAGCATTGAACAGGCGATACTCCTGAGCAAACAATTAAACTCAGAAAAATTTACGATTGATATGAGATGATTGTTTATTTATTCTTAATTTGGAAGGAATTAAAAGATTCATTCTTGTTTTTGTGATTAATAGATTGGTTTCACGTATGAAAAAATTCAATCGAAAACCTACCAAATTCGTTAGAAAATTCTATTGGAATTCTACAGGAATTCTATGGAAAAATTCTCTTTGTTTTGGTTGCGTCGATTCTATTGGATATTCGATAAGAAAAAGTGAATAGATTTCAAATTTCTGCAGAATTTTTCTTTCGCGATTTTTTTTACAAGAATGCTTGGGCATCAATTTTCTAAGTTTTCTCCACTCGAATTCTGTAATGTAAAACAAAATAAAATCCAGCGGAAAAAACTTTGTGCCTAATAATTGCAGTATAAAAAATCTCAAGAGAAAAATTCGAATAGAAATTCAAAATATATCAATTTTTACCTATCCAATATGCAATAGAATCAGCGCAAAAAATAAGTTGGAATTTTTTAATAGAATTCCCATAGAATTCTCTAGTGAATTTGCTAGGTTTTCTATTGAATTTTGTTGTGCGTGTTAATTCAAGATTCATATAATTTTCAATTGGATTTATTAATTCAATTTTGTTTGATTGTGTTATTATTCTTTAGTTGTTTTAAATATAGTTTGAGGATTATTGGATGAAAAGAGCGAGGATACTTGTCATATTAAGTTTAGATTGCTCATAAAAACTAGCGCGATAAATTGACTTAGTAACAATACGATTTTGAAGAAGAATTCCAACATGAAGTCCAATTGCATTGAATTATTTCATATGTGACTTTTTATACGTTTATTAATATCACCAAATATCCCCGTACAAACAAGAATATCGAACTACATCCAGGACTAATTAAACGTCAGAATGGTAAACTACTTGGAAGCGTCTGTTTCACTTGATGGCAGTGGCTTTCATGCTTTCATCAAATGCAGACTCGTGCAATGTTTCTCCAACTCTAGCAGAGTTTCCGACAGGGAATATCAGAAATCCCACGGGACCTCCTTTCATGCCACAGATATCCTAGAACCATGCACATGATTTTTCCCAGCTGATGCGAATTCCAGTGTCTATTTCCACACAAAGTTACGAGAACAAAACTCATTTTCACATGTAGTTTTATGAAAAGCTTGCATGATACAGAAAATAACTTGTTGAAAAATATTGACTATTCTCAGAAAATCTTCGATACGGTCTCTCGTCCTTTGTGGACATGTGGGAGGAATTTTTAAGTGGCCAATATATATTTGCATATGCATATGCATTCACCGTTTCGTTTCTCTCATTCAAAATATTGCACAAACTGGTGTCTTAAATTCAGACATTTTTGGAGCCGCTTTTTAAAGACTTTTGAAACAACCTTTTAGGCAATCTTCAACCATTAAAACTGCTCTAAATTCATTG
Source organism: Diachasma alloeum (assembly GCF_001412515.2). Taxonomy (NCBI): domain Eukaryota; kingdom Metazoa; phylum Arthropoda; class Insecta; order Hymenoptera; family Braconidae; genus Diachasma; species Diachasma alloeum. Next base: position 516,336 of record NW_021680572.1, read on the forward strand.
AAGTATGTTAATATTTTAAGGTGTTTCATCTGAAAAGTCAAAATAATTTTTTAAAAATGAAAAATTCAGGGAAGAAGTATCTGTGTATGCTGCACCACTACGAATTTTCCCAAAATTTTCCAAGATCTTGTGTTCGAGAAAGAAAATAATAAATTTTCAATGTTTTTGTATCCTTGCCAGCTGTAGGGCCGAGATCTACAAATGAAACACCTTAAGGTACCTCGTCTGAAAACCGGAGAGGGGTGGGGGGAGATCAACTTTTATATGAAGTCCGCTATAGACATAAAAATGCATTGACTTTGCATGAAAAAGGTGGAATTGCATAAACTCGATGACGAGGGATGTGCCAGATTCGAAGCTGTCGTTGACTAGCGGCATTCCGACGAGAGAAATATCTAAAGAAATTGTATTTGAATAGACATTACCGTCTGTATCTTCGATACAGCTGCAACTGTACGGGGATATGTCCATGGTCTGTCCTCCTTTCTCGAATTTCCTAGAAACTCCCTGAATTTTTTCGAAATTTCAAGAAACATCTCGAATTGTCTCGAAATGTCTAGAATTTTCTAGAATTCCGATAGATGGCGCTTCATATAAGGATCGTTTCCCAAATGAGCCCCCATATTGAAACCATAGACGTATCCATGTCAATATCTAGACTGACCTTTCCACTGCACCAGATATTTACACTCTTTACTTTATACGATATTAACTCTTCGATTGCCAATTTATGACTGATGGCGGAGCGTACCAATCCGCCTTTTATCGGGAATTTTGAATCTAGAAATTTCTGCACTGGAAATTTCTATGACTCACAACCTGTCGGTATCTTACCGATAGATCAACAGTTGGTAATGTATCGACAGTCAGCATCGCCGATAGATGGCGCGGCTGAATAAGCATTTTTTTCCCGAATGATCCCCCAAAACGAAACCAAAGACGTATCCACGTCAAAATGTCGAAATCAGTTTCAGACGAAAATAGCGTTTAAAATTTTCGAACAATAACCACATACGCTGCTAGAAATTTCTTGAAATTTCAGTCACAGCGTCATCTGAATTTTCGATGTTGTGATCAAATTTCAAGAAATTTCAGTCACAGCGTCATCTGAATTTTCGATGTTGTGAGTTTGAATTTAATTTCAAATGAAAGCGTTCACAAAATTTCTCATTCATCTTGACAATTCAAAAAAATTGGGTTTTTCATGTTAGACAATCATTGATAATTGATTTTTCAATTGAATTTCCAAACTAATTGTGAAGATTGAACATCACACACAATTTATTTTCTAATAGATGGAGAATTCAGCAAAGTTGTCATCTGAATTTTCCAAATTTTCAAGGTTTTTCAGTGCCGTATGCACCTGAAAATCGAGAATTACTTGAATATTCAAGAAATTAACTGATTTGTCAATGAAGAAATATACAGAAATTTCATGTAACTTTGTCGTTAAAAATTTCAAGCTTTTTTACTTGAAATTTCAAGAGTAATTTTCTAACAGTGTACGAGAATAACTTCAACCATTCGATCTATTATTGAACCAAACCAAACAGCGATTTTGTACAAAGGAAGCCATATCATTCTTCAAGCATCTCAACTACAATGGCTCTTCGCAAGGAATTTATTACGTCTATAAGTACTTTAAATAGGTGATAACATTTGAAAATCATCAACCACTCGAACTGGGAATAATCTTTCGAATAAATCCCGGAATTTCTTCGGAATACGTTTGGAAATTTTTCAGGAAGAAACTTTGCATTGTTGAATGAAAAACATAAAACAGTTTGGAAGCAAATTTGGAGTTGAAAGGATCGTCAATAGTATTAAAAAGAGGGTAAGGGGACCACCCCTCTGTCTGCACGAACTGCTTATATTATTTTTCATCCCAAGTGCGTCAGCATAAGAAGGGTGCTTGTGCGTGCCGAGGATCTAGGGGAGGAAACTCCGTACTTCTGAAAAAAAATCCAAAGAAAAGAAAACATGCAAGGAGCTCTGTCGGAACATTCCTCGACGTATTCCTAGAAGGATTATCGCGTCTGCATAGCTCCCCTTTCCTATCAATTCAATCGGTTACATAAGACGAATGGTTTTGATTTTTTCGTCTGTTATCAAATTTTCGACTTATGGAGAATTATTCTTGGTTGTAGTGCATGAGAATTTTCTCTTGTCCCTTGAAATATCCGATTTTCTGCTCAGCTGCTTATCTTTCCCGAACATAACCTAGACTTTCTAATACAGTGGATACTCCCTAAGATTTCGGCTCCGGGGAAACGAATTCCACGAATTTCAATCATCGGAAAGCCCCTGCCCATAGGTCAATGGTTTCATCTCGTACCGCCAGTGGTTCTGCTGCTCATTGCTATCGGGCAGAGGAGCGCACACACTACTTACAACACGCTTGGATTGTTAATGGTGGGGGGAGTCATGTTCCCCAACTGAAATCTTAGAGAAGCGATGTCCATTAGGAGTATCCACTGTAAACCTTCAATAGAATTTCAATAGAATAGCTATTGGTGGGGTGGGTCGGTAACACTATGGAGGTCAAGATCGGTCGACGCCTACTTCCAAAAAAAATTAAGGAATATTTCTAGCATAAAGACAAGAATGAATTGGAAGCAGTACACATAACTGTGTAGTAGCCTCTAATTTACGTGGAAGTGATATCCTGACAATTGGTAGACGCGTGGAAAGGTTGATTACGGTGGATACGAAATGGACACCAGTGAAAATGTTCACAAAATCGATCTGCCTTCACGTTTCTTCCCATATAGTAATTCGATTCAGTCGATACTATGCGTGGTAACCTATCGAATTAATAGTAGATAGCTATCGCAGGTGTTTGCGTAGGGATACTGCATCCTTAAATCGAGAATACCGTGGAAGTACCAATATCCGACAGCCGAGCCTACTTTCCTTGATATTTCGCTTTATTTTGTATTTCTCAACTAAATAGCAATTTCTTTCAATAGTCCATAGGAAGAAAAACTTTTTTCTGTCGATTAAACTGCGAGTTTTTGCTTCTACAGGGTGTCCCATAGTATGTGACAAAAGTAAATTGCGTCGTATATCGCAAGGTGACAGCGCAGTCTAAAGTCTAATATATGGTTGAAGTGGAGACTCTCCGCAAATTTCATCCATACTTCAGTCGCTCGCGAATTAGAACACTAAAATGGAAAACCTAACCATTGAACAAAAAACATTCCTCATCAAATCATATTACCGAAGAGGAGATTCAAGTACTGCAGTAATAAGAGCATTTCATTCTAAGTATGGCACACACACTGGAGTGTCTGATTCGTGTCTCAGACGGTAAATAGAGTGAATGAACTAGATAACCAAAATTTTTTTTTCTTTTTTTTTGAAGATTTACGCATTTTTTGACTAATTCATGGATATTTTCAGGTTAATTGAGAAATTTGATCAATACGGTAGACTAGACGATTGAAGGCATGAGAATCCTGGCCCTTCACCTACTGTAACCACAGATGAGATTATCCGCACAACTGAAGAACATTTTAAAAAATATCCAAATGATACTCTTCGGAAGGCTTCCCAAACCTTGAAAGTCTCGAGAACTTCACTTCACCGTATCTTAAAAGTGTTTTTAAACTTCCATCCCTACAAAATTTCTGTACATCAATTTTTAACTGAAGATGCGATGGTTCGTCGTGTGGAATTTTGCCAAGAACTTTACAATCTTTTTGAATCCAAGGGGATGAAGGCACAGAATATCATCTTCTCTGACGAAGCACATTTCTACTTAGGTGGCTTGGTAAATAAACAAAATTTTCGCTTTGGGGGGACTGAGTCACCTCACGTCGTTGAAACCAAGTCCTCACATGCGAAAAAAGTTACTGCATGGGCGGCAGTTACCATAAAGGGTGTTTTCCTTGAATTCCTCGAGAGTCGGACAATTAATGCTGACATTTACTGTGAGTTCTTGAAAAAGAACTTCTTTTCTTGGGCACGCAAAAATCAATTAGTCAAGAATTTCTACTTCATGCAAGATGGTGCCGCCCCCCACACAGGACTACTGGAGTATTGAAACACTTTTTTCCGTTTACGGCGCTCGTGTGTTAGGTTTAGGTTACCCTAAGTATGCCCATTTTTATTCCAAACCTGCAGAAGCACCTCCATGATTACAGCACCAAAGTGATCCTTGGTGATTTCTATGCGGATCAGCTGTCCAGTACGGATGCTGATGCCGCTTTCATACGATCTCTCTGCTCGGACAATTCTCTCAGCCTAGTACCTTATGGTGCTACGCATCACGCTGGCCTTTACACTTAGCTGGACCTGTGTCTCATAGACTGCGAAGATACCCTGTTGCCTCATTGGAAAACTGAAGTGCCGTTCATTGATAGTCATGATCTTATCACGGCGACACTTCAAGTTGTTGTTCCACCTGTGTCGTTGAATAGAGACATCACTTATAGGGACTACTCAGCGATTGATGAGCAGACTTTTGGCTTGATCCTCTCCTCCTGTGACTGGGAGGTTTTCGAAGCTGCTTCGTCGCTTGAGTGTATGGTAGAGTGCCTCTCTTCCAATGTAAGTCTGGTAATTGAGCAGGCCACCCCGATTAAGACTCTAAGGGGAGGTATCAGGCGAAAACCGTGGTTTACGGATCATCTCGATGCCCGGGTGGCTGAGAGAGACCGCTTGTATCGGAGGTACAGGGGGATACACACTCGGGGCGCGCTCGTAGACTATCGCACGGCTAGAGATCGTGCCCATCGGGAGATCGAGGGGACGCGTCAGCTGTTTTTCCATAATAAAATTGCCCCGCTTTCTGACCCGGCGCGCATTTGGAAGGAACTGATAAATCTAGGAGTTGTTCGTGTGGATGAAGCGTTGAATGATCTTGATCATGAGGCCATCAATGCTCACTTCGCGAAAATCTCATATGACGTCACTGAAGCACCGGTAGAGGACTTTCTCGATTCCCTCATGGAGGACTGTGCCGCTGACGGTAGGTTTGCCTTTAGACCTGTCACGGAGGACGAGGTGCTAAGAGCGATCTCGCAGTTCTCCACCGAGGCCAAAGGATCGGATGGGATTCCGAAGTCAGTGGTCACGCCTTCCCTGCTGTTTCTAACACCTTTTCTAGTGAAGATCTTCAACTCATCTTTCTCTATCTCTATTTTTCCTTCTGAGTGGAAAAGATCTTTGATTCTGGCCCTTGGCAAGGTAAAAAACCCCTCGTCATCAAATGATTATCGACCAATTGCCTTGCTATGTTTTCCGTCCAAGGTCTTGGAGAAACTTGCCTCCTTGCAGATCCATGGATACCTTGCTGAGCGCGCCATCCTGGATCCACTCCAGACTGGTTTTCGGTGCTGCAATAGTACTCAAACTGCCTTACTCAAACTAGTGGACGACATACGGACTGGGATAGACAGAAGACAGATTACTATGCTCCTTCTTTTTTATTTTAGCAAGGCTTTTGACTTGGTGTCTCATGTTCTCCTGCTCTAAAAGCTGCTGAAGTTCGGCTTTTCCTCTTCAGCCATTACTTGGATTGCTTCGTACTTCCGTGGTCGTTCTCAGGCGACACTGGGGTCTAAGGGAGAGCTATCCTCTTTCCGTCATTTGAACAGGGGAGTGCCTCAGGGCTCTGTTCTCGGACCTCTGCTGTTTCTTCTGTTCATCAACGATATTGGTGCAAACTTTGCGTTTGGCATTCAGCATCTCATCTATGGTCTACCTGCGCTTTGCACCCGGAGAGTTGGGGGATGCCTTGACTAGGATGCAACAGGCTGCTATGTGTGTCTCGGACTGGGCCCTAAGTAACCGGCTTAAGCTAAATGTCGCGATGACTAAGGCAATTATCTTTGGCTCTCCTTTCTTTGTGAACGAGATATATTCTATGCCCGATCTGTCCGTAAACATTGGTGGCATTAGTGTTCCCTTTGAATTATCTGTGCGCAGCCTTGGAGTTGTGCTGGACAATAAGGTCTCTTGGAAGGAGCACATAGCTGGCATGACACGCAGGGTTCATTCCGTCATGTACCGGTTCCGCTTTTTTCGCTTCAGTACCACTCAAGAGCTGAGAAAACACTTGATCGAGACTCTTGTGTTTCCCGTGGTCGACTACTGCTGCCTGGTTTATGGAGGTCTCTCGAATGATCTGTCTTTGAAGATTCAGCGTCTTATCAATCTTGGGGTTAGATACATCTTCGCGGCGGGGAGAGACGAGCGCATTACCCCTTACCGGCGGCGGCATGGCTGGATGAGGTATGAGAGACACAGGGAGTACTTCCTGGCGTGTCTCACGTACAAGGTCCTATTCTCCGGCCTGCCCGAGGATCTAGCGGACTTCTTCAGTGGCTAGGCGAGCTGTACGTCCGTTGAGGGGTGAGGCGATGCCCTTAGTCATTGAACCTTTCAGGACTGAATCGATGCGCAGGTCCTTTCATGTGTCTGCGGCTTACTTTTGGAATGCTCTTCTTTCATCACTACGAAACTTGCCTACTTTCAGCTCTTTCAAGCCTGCCCTACGTGCATACTTGTTGGACGAACCCTAATTCTTCGCCCTTTTTTTTTCCCTTAGTGCGGCAATGTACTCGCACTCATTCTTCCACCAGCCGCTGTATCACCACTCATCAATTGCTCTCTGTATTAGCTGTAATCTAGTATTTAGAATGCTATAGCTGGCTGTATGCTACTTACACTTTTCTATTCTGTGTATACTTAAACTCTGCTTTTTTCATGCTGTATGACTTTGTCAACATTGATTTGCACAACATAATGTGCAGTTAATAAATGATCAAAATGAAATGAAATGAAATGAAAACTTTCATTACTTATCTAAGAGTGAAAGAAGGTAGGCTAATTGAAAGTAGCGCCATATGGTTTCGTTGCCGGTGATGAAACCATTAGTTTACCGAAGAAGTCATATATTAGTTATAGTGTTGAATTTTTTTAAATATAATTGTAAAATCGACATTCATTATTCGAAACCGAGTAAATAAATATAATAAACCCAATTAATCTGTCAATTCTAAATAGAGACTTGAACTAATTTTTGCGCCTGAAAACAGCTGCATAGCGTCGTCCTTATAATAAAAACTGAAGGAGATGATGGAAAATCCTTCCGATTATTCTTTTATCGATAATTCTTCAATTATGTTTTGAGAGTATTAAATTTAAAATATAAAAAGTTGTCCTCCGACACTGATAACATCTCCGGACATAACAAGAGATTAGATTAACGAGAATAAAGTATGGAATTGAATAAAATATAATATGAAAATGAAACAAAACGGAGGATTCCTACTGAAGTGGGAAAAGCTCGAAGACTGTTCAGCGGAAGAAAAGTGATGGCGTGTGAGGCACCTCGAGTACCAGTGATCGTGACCAGTGTCCTGCCTTCATGACTATCAGCCCACCTACTTCTTCTCTCTTTGCGAACGTATTGGAGACAATCTCACCGGACAATTGCAGGAGGTAGGGTGCGAACGTAGGACGTTTTCTTCAACGGAGAAGGAGTCTTTTACCATCCGACGTGGAATAAATTTTCAATTTCGTCCATTACCATGTCATTTGCATCGTGGCCAGATAAAAATCCTGTATAGATGCAACAAATACTGTACTGTACAACCTGAACATCTACGGGAAATTTTATTCTACAGGGAGCCGTAATTTTTGCATCAATAGATTTTTTTTTACCGAACGAATCATAAGGTGCCCTTCATAAGGAATATTACTTTCGATTGGAATCAATTTTTTGTGTTCGGGCAACTAAATATGGTCTACAAAATCCGAATATGCGATTTTTAGATGGTATCTGTATGGATGTGTGCATGTATAGATGTGGTCTTTTTCATCATTTCTTTTCGAAATTTTCGTGTAAGAGATCAATCGAATTTCATGAATTTTTTCATTAATATATACTTCAATAAGCCGTATTCATTGAGACCAATTAAAATTCAATTTTCCATACAGATTCGAAAAAATTGATATTTTTGCAAAAATCGGTTTTTTGACAATTACTCAAAATTGTTATCAAAATGGAATTAGTCATGGTTCAAAAAGTTGATAACCATAGATTTGATGAATATTATTCAGCTTTGCGGTCATTCGTGATTCCTCAGAGGTTCGACGTACATTTTTCCTTCGTGGTGCTATTTGAATCCAATCAAATGCGAATTGTAAACTGAGAGAGGGACGCAATTCACAATCCATTAACTCCAAAGTGGTTCAGGAGATGAGATTCACAGCTCGACAATGTTTTAATTAGTCATTCCGCAAATTAAAAAAAATGAGGGCTCATCGGAGCGATTGAGTGAGATTCGAATCCACGACCTTGTGCAGTCCGGGCAATTGCTCTTAATTTTTTGTTTACCATGTTTTTATTCAAAAATACAACAGGATATTTTCATTTATTTACAGCTATTGACATTTTTTTAAAAACAGGTATATAAAGGCAGTTGCTTATTTAAGTAGATTTGTTGACCGTAGATGTAGATTCTTTGAAGTTTGATGATAATAAACTGGCCTCAGCGGTCTTCAGCAATTTTAATCAATGATGGGAAAATAAATAATTAAAGAATTTTGTTTGATGAACCCAACGTTTCGTCTTCCAGGGAAGACCTCATCAGGGGCTTCTTTTAATCTAAAGTTAAATAACAAATTAGTTGAAAATTGGGAGAAAGAAAAGTACATTTCAGAGTCTATGAAGAAACAATTAACTATCACAACGGCAGTTTCGCCGCGATTATACGTTCTACCCAAAATACACAAGCCTGTCCTATCATTTCGACAATAGTTTCTTCAATTGAGGGTCCGTTACATAGGCTGGGAAGGTTCGTACACGAAAAACTGTCCAAGTTTACGTCCGGTCACTTCTCACAAGTAAAGAACAGTTTTGAATTCAAGGAGTGTATCCAGGACGCGATCATTCCACCAGGTTATATGTTAGTATCTTTGGATGTGAAATCGTTGTTCACGAATGTTCCCTTGGAGTTGGTAAAAGAGGCTATTGAGAGAAAGAAAGATAAATTAGCAGATAACGTTCCAGTTCAAGAGATTAAAAAATGCGTGGAGATTATTATGAACAACACTTATTTTAAATATAACAATCTTTTTTATAGACAGCATTTCGGTTTGCCCATGGGCTCACCATTGGCCCCTGTGTGTGCTGATTTGGTGTTGCAGATGTTGGAATCAAAATGCTTGATGAGCTTTGACTTCGAACTGCCTTTCTTTGTTAGATACGTGGACGATATTTTCACGTGTTTACCAAGGACACAGATTGATAAAGTTCTCCAAGTGTTCAATTCCTATCATCCGAGACTTCAGTTCACGCATGAAGAGGAGGTGAATGGTGAGTTACCATTTTTGGATGTGCTAGTCAGCAGAAGAGGTAACAGACTAATGTTTGATTGGTGCAGGAAAAAAACATGGTCAGGGCGATTACTGAATTTTTCATCTTATCATCCAGTCTCTCAAAAAATAGGGGTAGTAATTGGATTGGTCGACAGAATAGTGAAATTATCAGACAGAGGGTTTGTGAAGAGAAATTTGATGTTTGCGAAGAGGGTGTTATTGATGAATAATTATCCTGCGGATTTCATTGAATTTCATTTTAGAAAACGCCTTAAGTTGTACTCTGTTAATTGTCCTATTGTGTCGAAGGGAGTGAGGGATAAGGGTGAAGCAGTTCACACTGTAGTATTTCCGTACTCTGAAGGTATCGCTTGCAAGATTGGTCAGTTATTTAAAAAGATCGGGTGGAGAGTTGTGGCAACCATCAAAAACACACTAGGAAAAACAATTCTCAAGAGCACAAAAGATATAGTACAAAAAGAAGAAAAGTCACACTTAGTTTACGCAATTAATTGCAAAGACTGTGATAAATGATACGTCGGGCAGACGCGCAAATATCTAAAAAAGAGGTTATATCAGCATAATTATTCCACAGCAAATGTAGTGGCGGGAGACACAGCGCTATCTCAGCACTCCAAAGAATTAAAACACACTTTTGATTTTGATGGCACTAAGATACTAGGATTTGAAAAGAATTGGAAAAAGCGTGACATCTTAGAAATGTATTACATTAAAAAACATAAGGACGTAGCGGTCAGTTTCATAACAGACACTGTGAAATTTCCAAAGGCTTATGATTTTTTAACGCATAAATAATAATACAGGAATACAATAATTTGACGCTCGTGACAAGAAAAATTCAGAGGAGATTTGAGAAGATTTAAATATCTGTAATATGGAGGGGGGCCACATGGAAACTCACCACTGGGTGACCGAAAACGTCTGGTTGCACATGCACTCATTGACAGTATCAACGTTCCAATCCGTTTTATTTACTTTCCGTTAATTGTTAACAAGCACAAGTGGAGTCAAGAGGAGCGCATAACGCCTCCCAAGCATTGTCCTGGAAATTTTTACTATGATTACAATCGTTCATTCGACTGTCACACTCAGACACATGTGTCTTGCACACATAACCTATTTCTTAACTTCCGTTAATTTATCACGATGTCCTCCGAATTAATTTGTACGTATCAGCATTATCATCATTTAAGTATGTTAATTTACAGTAACCCAGGTTTTTATTTTAGTATTGGTTTTTTTTTGTATTCACAGTTTATTGGAGAGATTAAAGAAGCCCCTGATGAGGTCTTCCCTGGAAGACGAAACGTTGGGTTCATCAAACAAAATTCTTTAATTATTTATTTTCCCATCATTGATTAAAATTGCTGAAGACCGCTGAGGCCAGTTTATCATCATCAAACTTCAAAGAAAGGCAGTTGCTCTTGACCACTGAGCTATTGAGACATCCTCGCCTCACCCAATTTTTGAACTTGTGCATATCGTCTGTTTCTTCCCCCCCCCCCTTGTTTTGCCTTCTCCCCATGCCAAGTTTCTAGCCATTCATATTAAATTACAATGAATAACTTAAGAGTTGTTTGGCAAATTATTTTTTCTTCAAGAATTTTGCTCAAAATAAATGTTCGTGGATATTTTGTTCTTTGCCAATGGCGCCGTGAAATATCCGAAATAAAATCCTCTCGGTCGCCCCACCTGAGTTCAAATGCAACGATTCTATTGGTTGAAGTCACTCCGATTCAAAATTCATAACAGATGATGCCAGAAGGTTGACCAGGCATTAAAAAATGAAAACAGAGATGAAAAATGAACTGCACTCCTACCAACGTAAATAAGGAGAGAATAGGCTAGACATGCATTTATATTCATCTACAGGAACACGGAAACACATCGTGTCGTACAAATGATTTGGAGCAGTACCTCTCCAGCCTTGCACGTGGCACTGGAATGAGTGAAAAAGTCTGGGTGATGGAGTATTGTGCCCTGGTACAAGCGGAAGACAAAGTATGTAAGAGAGAGAGAGAGAGAGGAAAAACCGAGTAGTGGGATTGTAGAAGGCGATGAGAATATCAGCAAAAAGGAGCTGAAGGGGTGAAAGGATGAAAGGGCGAATCTCATTGTTGGTGAAAGTACGTCGGGTGGGTGATAGTCAAGGACATGGTCCATTTAATTCCGAAGCCAGCTCCCCCCAATACTCGACGAGGGCGAAACGACTTGGGGTGTATGAAGACTGAAGGAAACGACTTGGGTATAGATATAGTTTGGATGTAAGACAGGGATAGAGGGGGCGGACCTGAATACACCGAGAACAGATTAAGTGCAGCTAAACATCTCTTGAACAACTGTATCGTAAATTCTCACGATAAATTAAAGCGGCCTTGTTTTTCGAGTCATTCTCATAAAATATCGTATGTCACACGGCGATAAAAGCATTATCTGGCGAATGTGATTATAATCCTCGCCTTCGGCTCGAATTATAAACCCACAGTCGACAGATAATACGTTTAGTGCCTGATGACATAATATACTATTTTGACACTGTTGCTATGTTCACCTCGTGCCGAAAAGTGCCTTTTTGTTTACCTCATCTTCGCCTCGAGTCGCCAAATTCACACTTATGAAAATTCCGCCTTACTCGTATATTTCGAATCTAATCGTGTTTTTTGATAATCCTCGGCAGTTTTTAATAACCTTCAAAATGAAGCTGTGTTCATACCGCTTTAATTCAAAAGGAACGAACATATTTTGCCCCGTCATTCTCAGACATTTTCCTTTTTATAATTCGTTTCAACGCTTCTTCTTGAACTTCTCAATAGAAATCATTCAGACGACTGATCCTAGCTTTACGGTTAGATCGTACCGTGTAACCGACTGGCGTCAAACCTGGGACTTTCCGTACGTAAGTTGAGAGATTTCACCACCTGCGCCAAGCTGACTCGAAGAATGATGCTCACACTTTCAAAATTATTGGTTTTCATCAATTGGAGCTATACGGGGACGTATTCGGATTCTTTCGTACGATTCTGGGTGAAGAATATCTGAGAGACAGACCTACGATTCGGTGGAATATTCGGATTGATGGGCAAATTAATTTTTTTGTAATGATTTGGAACTCGTTAGCAACTGTACAACTGCACCTTTGACATGCCCACCAAACGATACTCCACCCAAAGGATTTTAATTCTTCCAACTATAGAAAGGATATGACTCAGCAACCAATATCGCACACCTGATTTTCTCTATAACGACTTATTTTTCCCACATTGGCTCCTATTCAATCTGAGAACTTACTATCAGTATATACAGTAGATTTCCGTTTATTTTCCGCTTCCATTATTTGTCTTCTCTACTTTTCTAAGCTTGTTCTCCCTCAAAACAGTTCTCCCATTTCTTATGCATTCTGCATCCTTGTTTTCGACGTCATGCGCATAGAATTGCGCAAAGTCTCAGTAACGGAATGGTTGTCACATGGTGACAGTCGTAGGTTATGTTGCTTCTCTCCCACTACTGCGATTCTCCCTACCCACTACCAAGGTCTCCCTATCCTACTCTCCAATATGCCCTACAGTGACGGAGTGGGAGAAATTCCATTATTCAGATTTCACATGAAATTCACTCAAGGACACGCCCCGAGCAGGGAAAATAAAGGGAACCCTACTGTAATTCACATAAAAATTTTCGTTGTTTCACCCGTTTAAATGACAAAAATAGCACCCAAGAGTTTTCAGGGCGTTACTTTTTCACTATGATAATAGTATTATCGGCATATAAAATTATGATCAATTGCTGTGCAATTCATTTTCACATCATATAACACCGAAATTCACTTTTTTTCATCTTTTAATTAATAATTAAAGAATGTTTTCTCAAATTCGGTCGATGTCAAAAATATCGCTCAGCCAGTGTGACTAATATCACTCGGTTTTAGGCCAATACCGCTCAGCTCCTGACAGCTCACGTATGCAATTGTTTGTGGCCGGAAAAAATCATGCAAGTACATCATAATTAGTGATTCTTCTTATGAAAATTCATTTCAGAGATATTTTCGGATCATAAAAGAAGAATTTGAAAATGAGAATTGCTGTGACATTCTATTTAAGCCGCCAATACGCTGTTTGAGAGTTTAGGTGACTCGTTCGGATGGTTATAACGAATAAATATTCAAATGTATAACTTGTTCTAAGAGAATAAAATGTTCAAACGAAATAGAGCTGGAACATTTTATTATTATTCCCCCAGAAAAACATGGAATAATCACTGAAGTACCATGATCACATTTTTACAATATCATTTTGTTCTTATGCATTTCAATTTATCAAATAAAATCTGAATTCTATTCATTTTATTGAATCATCCAAGACCAGAGATTTTTTTTACAGCTATTGACTAGAGATTACGTACTGAGCGCTATAGGAATCAGACTGAGCAGTATTAGTCCTCCTATCTTCATTTCTTGATTATTTATCGGAATTGAAGCAAGAATTGAGGATCCAATACTTCTAAATATCTAGCTGAATATCCAAAGAATGCTATGCGACTATAATTGTTATCTGAAATCATGGTTCGGGATGCGAAAATTATCGCTATTTCTTGGGTGAGCGATGCAGGCACCACTTTCTTTACGAAGTGATTTCAGAAATTTACAATCTAAACATAAATATTCAGTATTACGTTATGCTGAGTTTTCAATTAATTAAAAATTCAAGAATTAATCGACCATTCTTCTTCTGAATTCTATTAATTTTCATAGAATAATCGAATTGAAATTGAGTTCCCACTGATTTTGCCATCAAATTGTGAATTTTCAGTATCGAAATGCCATGAAATTTCAGTGCAACTATCATTCCACTATTCTTGATAGGAATTTACACAAAGTATACCAGAAATTTCAGCGATAAATTTCTAAAGGGTGTATTTTTATACTCTCTCACAGTATCATGCTCTCAATTATAATTTCGTCAGATACATAAAACAACGGTCCTTTGACAAGGAAACTAGAGTGATTATGAGTTCAGAACAACTGTCAAAGCGTTAGCAAATACTGTGGTAGGTTCCCACAAGATTGAATACAGTAACTGTCTCAACTAGTGTTTTCCTTGAAGCTTTCAGAGGACGAGGTCATGTGCATCTTGCTTCCACACAGTCGATTCTCAGTTCTTGCAGTTGCTATCCTACACGGAGAGAAAAATACACGACAATCTCATTGAAGGTCTTGCCAAAAATTGGTGTGCTACCCACCAACGCGGGGACGTGTCATGGGGTACGCTGGTAATCGAAATGTAACACTCCTATAATTCGGGAGAACAAGTTAAAAAATAGTAGGCGCACACCACAAAGTCGTGCGCTCGGGGATCCAAAAATTAGTGTACCAATCCACTAAACGCCATACGATAGTCTACGTGCATACGAGGCTCATTCATTCTTCAAAGCACAGAGGTCACCACTTAGTAAAAGAGCACAGGCGAAAATTTAGTGAGTGGCACACTAAAATTTGGGGAGGGGTCCGCTGGTTATTCGTCTTTAGTTCCATAAAAATGCGACTCCTTAGACTAGTTTCTAATGAGCGGAAAAAAGTGGGGTGCAGGACACGAAATTTTGGAGAGAGTAATTCTAATTTGTGTAGAGTATTCTCTATTTATTTGTGCCTTACTCGGTGTGGCCCATGCGTTAGTGGGAAGGTACACTAATTTTCGAGAGATTTTTTTCTCCGTGTACCGCTGGACAGAATTTCTTATATGGAAACGGAATTGTTTTGCTAGTCAAATCTTCGGTGCTGCCAGTTGGCGATCTCTGGCGATGTATTGAACCTGTTCAATCAATTTCCTCAAGTAAAGTCTCCCTAAGTGCATTAAGTTCTTCGGAATAAATGTCACTAGGTTTTTTTTATTTTAGAATTTGAATACTGAATGGACTGCTGGATTGGGCCGGTTTCATTTTGTTTCACGTTTTGTGTTATTAAATTAAAATTCAAGACAGTAATTCATTTTGGGTTTTGATTGTTCAATAAACATTTTTGTAAATGTTTATTAAATAAAACCGTGAAATTTCAAATTACATAGAGGCAAAAATATAATTCTGCCAGTCAAATATTCTGCCGTCTGTATGAAAAATTAAATTGTAATTCATGTCAATGAATAGAGCTTATTGAAGTCTATATTTATGAAAAAATTCATGAAATTCAATTGATCCCTCACAACAAATACTCAAAATATTCCTATAGATGGTAGAAAATCGAAAATTTTCGATTTTCTGCCGAAAATCGAAACGAAAAAGCAACGAAAAAATTATATCTGCGAAATCAGCTATAAAAAAATCTGAAAAATTGAGAGATAGTTTTTTTAGTCCCCCAATCGTATAAAAAATCGAGATCAATTTCCAAAAATGTGACCCAAAAGGGTGACATAACTTTGTAACACTGTATTACTCATCGACCTTAACACGCATTACACAATATTTTTCCTGAAAAATGGTTGAAGTTTCCCATGAAAATGGGAAAGATTATCCCGTTATTCTCTCTCCGATCTCTCGTTTTCAGAATCCTAAACCAGTGGAAATTTTTCCCATTCTTCCTGATGCATAAAGAATCGAAGAGATTGCATCAACCGTGTGGAGCTCCATACGATTTCGCAATTTCGTTTCCACCGCATTCAATTTACTGAATCCTCGTTCTATTTCAGGACGAGAAATGAGTAACCTTGGTAACCTCAGCACCAACTGGAACACGGAATCATGGGGAGGATTCTCCCCCGAAGAATCGGCGCACTCACACACCTCTCGGAATATTGTCTACAATGCATTCGCATTCATCCATTCAACAGTTTTTCGGTTACAGTCGAGTCTCAGTGTAGTTCGTTCATACTCTACTCTCGAAATAATATACTCAAGGGGCATGATGGATGACTCTCGAACTCAAAGTCTGAGTGTTATCGATCAATGGAGTAGTTGTAAAATTTAGACTTTAGTTGCTGCATTGAAACGTTATCTTTTGATAACTTTTGTTGTGACTAGATGGGACGTGCGCGCTGATCTATCACCTCATTTACTTGTGAGAAGCTTCCGTTTCGTCATTCAAATTTCAAACGTGTTAAATTTTGTACATTCATAAATGCATTACAAAATGAATGAAACATAGAAAAAAAATTCAATGAATGATAAAGATGTATAATAAGTCAAAAATTAATGAATAATTTTGGATCTTTGAGCAATTTCTTTTTATTTCCCAAACTGAACCGATCAATAGCCGAAGTTGTTGAAACATAAGGAAAGTGCTATGAATCGATTTTCTAGTAAAGTGAACACATATCTAAGTAAGAAAAGTGGGAAATTACTAATAAATTAGGAACATTCTTCTGAATGGTTATTTTGCATATCGTTTACTTCTATCATTTATAATCAATTGTGTATTTCATTTTATTAAATTGGACAAGATTTCTTTTCAACTAATTTTGTCAAATTTTCAACTTAGTTTAATGTTATAATCATCATTTTTCTTCTATACAACCGATTGTTTTTTTACGGTTCTATCTCTCCTCTCAGCCCTTGGACGAAATATTAATAGAAAAATTTTATTTATACATATTTGTATGAATTTTGAAATATCACATCGTAGATAACTATCGTAATCATCTTTTAAATTGGACTTGATGACATTAAATCCGTTTTAAGTATGATATTCAAAGATATCCCCGGAATTTTGACTTTTCAAGTCGAAAAATTTCATTTTCTGACTTTTGGATCACACTCAGTAGATATAACCCAAAAAATCCAAAACTTAAATTTGAATGATTACAAAGGTTCCATTAGGTTTTTTTTTATTAGTATGTACCAATCCTTAAC
Source organism: Diachasma alloeum (assembly GCF_001412515.2). Classification (NCBI taxonomy): domain Eukaryota; kingdom Metazoa; phylum Arthropoda; class Insecta; order Hymenoptera; family Braconidae; genus Diachasma; species Diachasma alloeum. The sequence goes on from NW_021680572.1 coordinate 533,520, forward strand.
AGGTTATTTATAATAAATTACGTCCATTTTTGTTTAAATTCTAATTCCATTATTTTTGACAAACGGTTGGATTCAGGAGCGTCAAGAGCTTCAAGTTCTTGTATGCCAGGAATTACTAAAATTTGCTGAAATAATATTCGCCTTTCGGTTTTTCCTTTGTAGCTTTGGCTAGGATTGTATCGCAGGTATTGAGGTAATTTTCTGATCTGGGGGGCTATTCTCAACAAAAAGCCGCTTTTTCCACCGCTTTTTCGAAGCTGCGATTTTCTGCCGCGAGGGGGCGACGCGATACTAAATGACACGAAGTAATGACTTTGCGCACGCATTATGCGCAAATGCCCCTCCATCTGTAATTTTTCATTTTGAAGCAGCTATAATTTATATTGGAGTGAAGTGTTAATAATTCACTTCAATACGTATTACAAATGAGATAAATACTTGACCGATCAATTAGTGAATAGAATTGACTGCCTATCGACCACTAAGAGTAGATTTGATGCTGGTAAATATCTCGGCTTCGATTTTTGATGTCGGAGCGTAAGTGGAATTTCACACAGCCATCGTATAAAATCCTTGCTAACTCTGTTATTATTTTCATTAATAAAAGCCAACAAATAAATCCTATGAACCAATTGAACCTATAGTATTTATTGAACACCGAGTTCAGCAAATCCCCCAGTTGATTTGAGATACGTCTAATAGCCCTACGTCGCGCATTTAATAATCTATGTAAGCCCTGTTGATGGTCCTCGGCTTCTTCATCAACTAACACTTGTGACCTTTCAATATTTAATTAGTATTATTTCCTAAAAGGGGGATTTAGGGCAATTAAATAATGAGGACAAATGAGGGATAAAATTAACTAAATATCTATATTTCTATTAATTTACATAATAGATCGTCGTAAGACGCTTGGAATGCCTTTTACTTGGATCTAGGGTTATGGGTAAGGCCAGGCAACTTTTGTACACGTAAAAAAGGGAGTGACTCTAATGCAGAAAAAGGGGAGAAGCTAGTCGTGTCGAGGGAATGCAACTAAATATAAGAAGAATAACTAAATGGGGAAGAAACAAAAGAGTGTAGGCTCACCGTTGGGGGGTATGAAGGGTAATATTGTGGGGACAAGAGGGAAAATGAGGGGGGTAACTCGTACTCACGATGGGACTTCACTCTGGCGAACACGTGGAATTCCACCGGCGCCTTGCACTCCTTCAAAATACCAGGGCGTTTTCCTGGAGAGCCTCCTTTCCACCTCGGGGTTTCCTGGGCACCAATACTAGAGCTGGGATGAGCTCGATGTATCGAAAATCCTCTTTTTATCCGCCAATACTTCCGGGCGAATTTTACTGTATTCACTATTACTACTTTCGGGGCACGTGGTGACTCACGGGGCAGCTATTGCACGAGTGACGGTCTCTTCTTTTCCTTCGCGATTCGTGGGGGTTCGTCAGGTGTCGATGTCCTTCGGGTTTTAATTCGGGAGCAATCGGGGCCAAGCAGCACGGGTGAGTGGTGACGATGACCACAATCCAGGGATGTCTCGCAAGGGATTATTGCTGGGTTGAATATTCGGGGGTCTAGTATGGGGAATTTTCAGGAGGCGTTGACTTCTCCAATTGGTCGGGTGGGGCCGGAACTGATGTCTTCCTTCGGCTGATGTCTCCGTGATGTCCAGGGGCGGGGGTAGAGGGGCGATGAGGGGAAAAGTCTGGGGAAGGGGTATCCAACGGTGGCGGGATTTACCTTTTGGGGGGCAGTGTGTAATGGGAAAAAATATGTAGAAAAATAATAAAAAATAAATGAATATGCCTCGTCACACACTACACTTGTATTATCCGCCATCATCACGGTTGTTTTGATTTAAATTTCCCTAAAGTTGACTTATCATAGTTCTCCCAAATGTCAAAAAAATCTGACAGATTTGAGGTTTAAAATGTATTCACAAAGTCATCAATTTGTGTCATTTAGTATCATGTCGCCCCCTCACGGCAGAAAATCGCAGCTTCGAGAAAGCTGCGGAAAAAGCGGCTTTTTGTTAAGAATAGCCCCCCTGAATAGAGCTTCAAAATCTGTGGCGGGGACTAAAAACGGACTTTCGCTTTCTTTTGTTACATTTTTGACTAAGGAGTCGGCCATCTCGTTGCCCTCAACTCCCACGTGCCCAGGAATCCAGCGGAAGACTATTTCCGTGTGAAATATATATTGTTGTCGAGGTTGTGGGGAGAATAATGGGCGAATGATCTACTGACGGATGGAACTTGCGATTGTGACTTTAATATTTGCTTAATATGGCATTGGGTCCTTGTTAGGTAAACTCTGAGGGCCCACACTGAGAGAAAAATATAATTCTTCTGACTATATTCCATCACCATCGAATTATAGTCAAAAAGTCCTCAACAACTTTTCATGGGTTACAGTAACTATGGCCGGAGAAGTAATTACTACAATCGAATGTAGTCATTGCAACTATTTTATAGTTCTCCTCACGATAGATTTGTCATGGTTACTTTTGAACTTTGGTCAGTTTAACTGCATTTTGATTTGCAAAAATTGCGCTTGTGAAGTTACTATAATGTTATGTGCCGCATACAAAAAAAAAATCGTATCGTTCACCAAAATGCCTCAACTATTTTCTTATTGTAAATCGAACTCCAGATTTTTCTCTCAGTGCAGTTAATACAGAAGTCTTAATGATATGAAAACATGTATTTTTGACACAATAAAAACAAAAAATGTTGATATGAAATATATGTCGAGATGAAACAACTTCACAAAACTTTTACCTTTCATGGGTATAAGATCAGCTTAGGAGTAATTTTACCGTTATTTTAAAGTATATATTTTGGGAAAATGCTGCATACAATTTTCGAGAAGTTTTTCCGTAGATGATGAGAAAACAAAGTTTTTTTCACTGGTGAAGAGAAATGGGAGTTTGGATTAATTCTTGAAACTTAAATGAACTAGCGAGAAAAAACTCAATTAAAACTATTTAAAATTGGGTAAAACCGCGGAAATGTTAGACTCGCAGAGTACTTTCATTAACACAATTTCAACGTGAGGTTCTCCATCCGATTCAGTGAATTTATAATTAAAACAACCCTTTTCCGCATTATCGGTGTCATTCGCTTGTCAAGACAAGTTGGCAGTTGCTAACTTTGATTCAAGTCGATAAGTAAATCTCGGAGCTAGGTGCGGCTCAGGAGAGTCGGTAGAGCGGGTTGTGTTTGTTGAAATCACTGGGAGGGAAGTTTTTGGGGCTGATTCTCCTCCATGCAATCTGTAAGTGGTCTAAATAAATTTACGATCTGATTCGATTTATAGCACAATTGACTCAGCATTTCATCAGTTTTACGAATTATTTCCTATTTTTTACTGGTCTAATTGAGAATTAGACCAAAGTGTGGTAATAGAATTATTTATAATTTTTTTTTATATGGAATACATTTTTAACAACTTTAACCCTGGTTTGGTCATCGTATGAGGAAAACGCTGCAGGCGGGCGAATCCGAAAAAATTTGAATTCGTCAATTCAAGTGTCTACAAAATTTTAGTAATTTTTAGCACTCCGTTGGTCGCGCTATGGCCGTCGCGCCGCACTTTTTCTGATTTTTTACTTTCGAATGGAAGCATTGTAATCGTTCAAATTTAAGGTTTATATTTTTTGTATTATATCGACCCTTTATGATCCAAATGGAACTGAATCTTTTTATTGGCAAACGTTGGTATTGTTGAGCCCTATCAATCGCCATTAATGAAAATCTAATTCCTCGATTTTTTTTTTAATTTTCGATTCTTTTCGATTATTTGTCCCACGATAACTGATTATGATAAAAAATTTGTTTGGATGTCCTTTGGACCGAGTTTGAAAATAAAGGCAATAGCAATAATCGTTATTTTGATTTATTTGAAAATTTGCAAAAATTGTGTATTTTTTGAAAATCAAAATTTCGGGGATAACTTTGAATATCATGCGTCAAATGAATTCCATCACAGTTGACAATGTTTGTTTTAATGCCATTAAGCCCATGTTAAAAGATGATTACAATAGCTATATTATTGGTTGATTTGATGCTTATGATGACGGCTGAAAATTTTGAATTTTTTCATGAATTTTCCGACTAGTTCGCTTTCTAATTATTTCCTCAAATGATGTTTCAAATTCATTCAAGTATGTACAAATGAAATTTTTCTATTAACTTTTTATCGAAAGGTTGAGGAGAGATAGAACCGTAAAAAAGGTAATCGTTTGTATAGAAGAAAGGGACAATAAGAATAATGATGATCATAACATTCAACAAAGTTGAAAATCTGACAAAATCAATTTTTTAAAAATTTTGTTCAATTTAATAAAATGAAACAAACAATGAGAATTATACGTGATAGAGGAGAATGATGTGCAAAATATCCATTCGGAAGCATATTGCTAATTTATTGGCAAAAATAACAATACTATATGCAATACAAGAGCAATTTCCCCCTTGTTTTTATTGTGCGTCTCTTACGACAGCTTCCCCGCTGAATTTTCTCACGAACAAGACCCTTTTCTGTCTTTCTCCTCAATATTTAATCTCAAACATACCTGAAAAACAGGATGGAGTATGAAAAATAATGACAACCATTCCTCCACGTATACCTCACCCTCTGTTTGTTCCACGTTATTACCGCTTACCTGGCACACTTCGCCAGTCCCACCCCAGATAGCGCAGTTGGATCAAGAGAATGAAAGAGACCCCTGGCATATATCCGAGCCACGTCTGAAACACGACTCCCGACCGAGACTAACTACGTCTGATTATTGCGGCCCGTGAAGTAAGATAAATTCACTTAATTTCATCCTTCTCACAGGGCCTAGTTAGCTATATCCCATTGCACCCGATACGACAGAATGGTTTTAATTTCATTGCTACGAGACAACGGTGATTCGTGATTGTCAGGGAAAAACATACTCAAGCACGGTATAATTTATTCCAGCTACATTATCAAAGTAGAGCTGAATAATTCACAAGCTGAATGCGATTATTCGTTACAGTTCATTGGGAATATCAGATATTTCACGAGAACATGGCTGAATTATCATCAACAAGAGTGAAAGAGATGAATGTGGTTGTCACTCGGTTGCATCGAAAGCCTCTGCCGAGAACAATAGACGTTGACACTTAATAGGTGTCATAGAATTGTCGTGCTTTGCTTCGTTCAAACGATTCACGGTAAATGTCTCGTACTAAAGACACCCCCTACGATTTCAACAGTTTATGGTTTCCCATCCTGTGCATTCGATGATGGTACTTCAGCAATCGCTCAGACTTTTATCTCACACTCAACGTATTCTTACGGCTCATCACAAAACAATTTTGCCTGTGTTAGGAGTTAACATCCGTTCTCCACATCTTTTCTCGTTCAATGCCTTGGAAATAACTTCCGGGCGAATGACTCGCGATTCGAGGTGATGGGCTGTTGAAAGCCGCTCTTGGTCAAGAGGGTCAAAAGCAGCGTCGTTGGATCGATAAGAGTTGAGGAGGGGAAAAAAAAAGTCTAGTGTAACTAGGAGTTTAAATATAAACACTCTTGAAGCAACTTATGCCGTTGAAAAATTAACGCCCCGTTGCTTCTGAAGATTTTGCAACAAAATGGGTTTTACCTCTCCATGGACATGAACATATTTATAGGGAGAGGAAAATGTAACGTATTCGGGTTGTCACAATCTTGTACTAAATTCAAAGGAATTATTTTGCATATTATCCATTAATCTTCCAAGAAGCTTTCTAGCTGCTTCAATCCAAGGCAGGACAAACTTCATCCTAGCATTCTATTTTTTTCTCTCATTGTGCACGAATGTGAGCTTTACATTCGTATCACAATTATCAAAAAAAGTATTGAACAACGAGCGAATTATATTACTGATATTATTAAACATTTTTGTTGATGATGTTGCAAGACACAGTTTCATTGGAGAAGAAAGGATTTTCTAGAAAATGAACAATTCTTGCTACAAGCCAGAGACTACAATGAGTACAAAGCCAGAGGTCCTGGATTCACAACCTGCCACCGGCGAACTATTTTTGGATTATTTGATTTAGTAAAATAATATAAGGACACCATTAAGAATGTCTGAAAGAAAATGTTAAAATACCGAGAGAAAATAGAATTGAGCATGTTCGAATCATGGACATACAATCTACAGTTTCACGAGTCTCGAGAACCTAACTGACTACAGTTGATTCTCACCATCATGTGTGATTGCATTCTGATTATTCACTTGAAATACTATCATGACATCGTAACCTACAAATTACAGAGGAAATAATCATGAGCCCTAACGACAAGAAAGAGTCGAGGGCCTGTCACTAATAACCCAGCTGTTGATGTGACGTTAAACCCCAATTAACAAACAACAATAATTCTTGCCACAAAACTTTCGTTGAACATCGGTGCACATTGAGCAATTTTTGTGCCAAGAATGGATATCTTCTTGATAGCAATCTTGATTACCGATGGGGCAAATTCGAATGAATCATTTTGCATATTATTCAGTAGTCTTCCAAGAAGCTTCAAAGCTGCTTCCATCCAAGCCAGGACAGACTTTATCCTAGAAATAATTTTTTTTCAGAAAAGATGATTAGACAAAAAATTTTAACAAAGAAAAATTGAAACATATTGCTAATTGAGGGAGTTATGATTTTTTTGAAAATAGCCAGCATTTGTCAAAAAAAAATTTTTTCTTCCAAATTGGCCTCAATATGTCTGCAGGGTTTCGAGCTATCAAATCGCTCATTGGCGCACTCAAAGAACATGAAAAACCCTTCAAAATGAGACATCATACAGAACATTATCTTCAGTTTCACAGGGTTTATACGAGAAAACGTTTTTTCTTTCAATCACTCATTACTATAAAAGTTTTTTTTTTAATCTGATATTTGCACCAAAAATTGTCAGTAAGATTACAGGAATTTTGACGCCAACTAAAGTTTGTCTTTCACAGTAGTTCGGCAGTTATGATTTTTTTCAGTGGGACAAGTATCGAAAATGACCGAAAGTGGCTATTATTCATCCATTTATCACCCAAATGAGTGAATATTCGTTTGAATAATTAAAAATGAGTCAAGTCAATTAAATTCTCGATTAGCAAAAATGAAAGGTCTTTCAAAAATGTATTTCCATTGTATAATTAGAGAAATAATAATTAATCACTCAAAAAATCATACTGAAGATGAATAATAGAAGATATAATAAATCTAAGCTCCATCATTTGCTAATATTTGATTGAATATTTACATATTTGAGCGATAATTGCATGAATAATAGCGATTTTTGGGTATTTTCCATACCTGTCTCAATGAAAATATTACTAACTCTCAAATTACGGCAAAAGACAAACTCCAATTGGCGCCAAAATTCTAGACATTTTATTGACAATTTTTGGTAAAAATTTGAGATTAAACAAAAATTAGCTTTCCGAATAATTACTGAAGATAATGTTTTGTATGACGTCACGTTTTGAAGGATTTTTCATGTTGTTTAAGTGTGCCAACGAGCGATTTGAGAGCTTGAAACCCCGCAGCGATATTGGGGCTAATTTGGAGAAAGATTTTTTTTTTGACAAAACTGGAAATTTTCAAAAAATCATAACCCCCTCAATTATCCATATTTTTCAATTGTTCGGTCTCAAAAATTTTGTCTAATGACTGTCTTTTCAGAAAAAAATTGAGACGAAGATCTCCAGCATCGACTCACAGTTCGCTCACCGATTGCGGAATCGACTCAGAAAATTTAAGTGACGGTATCGTAATTTTTCACAGGAAATTCAGGGAAAAATTACGGAACGCTCTGAAAAAATACCGTGATTTTAGGTAAAAATTACGTGACACTTCCGTAAAATTTCCTACAACCACAGTTCGCTCCGGAATTACAGATAAGATACGTAATTTTTATTCAATATTTCTCTCCGTGTGATTTGGCGTGGATCGCCTCATATTTGGGAGAAGGAATCTACAATTATAATTCTTCTCGAAGTATTTTTCTTTTATTCGTCAGAGCTGTGAACAATATGACGAGATTTTCAGCTCTACCTCCCTTGTATCGCTCGCGGTTCCGATGTTCCTACTTTTCTGATGACCACGCAAAACCGTTTTTCCCGTAGTGCGGACGTGAAAAAAAACAGAGCTACAAGGAACGTTAATCGATCGGTAAAATGGATCCCATGAGAGGTAAAACCGCAGGACTGGTTTTTGTGGTTGTCCCGAACTTCAGGATGCGGTTATTTGAACATCCAATCGATCAGTTTGGAGGTTGCTCTTTGTCTTCAGTGCCTCAGGGGTATGTTATCGAAGGTACTGCTATATAAATTTAAAAACCAATCGTAAGTGCTGCTTCTTTCTCCATCCAATCATGTTATTACGGAATGGCACTCAGTGGACTTTGGCTGCTCCGAGTTTTTCCAATCATCAATGGGATTGGAGAGATATTGATGTTTCGGATCAGTTGTACCATTTGCTTGGAGTGTCTTCATTTATTGGGTTGGGGTATTATTTCTACAGTATTTTCTGGAATTATCACAGCAAGATACACACTATTCGCTCAATAGAATTATATTAATTCAGTAGCAACTGTGAAAATACATACATGCATACAAGAAGAAAAATAATTTCGTTAGTCTAGCAAATACTCGTTCGCTGGGATTTGATTTGCTAAGATAACTGAAAATTTGTAACTGGTACCTGAGCCTCCGTTATGCGAGCCATTTGTCTGCGAATCTTACGTTAAAACCACCAAAGTTGTTTCGTTGGTAGGACATTCGGTGATTGGTTGATCTTTGATTTTCTATTACAACCAAACATTTGTTGTTTGACTCTAAACATTTATTCATAAATTCAAGAATGAAGCATCCTATCTTCTAATAAATTAAAACGGAAAAATTGGCTGTATAACCTTACACAGATGAGTTAGTTTATCAAATTATTATTGAACCCTATTATTAGGCTTCAATAACCATCGCATTTTCATTTACAGGGTGTTATTCTATCCCTTGTTCTACTAACAATGGTGCTTCGCTTTTGTACAATTTCACGGGAGATCTAAAATATAGTCGAAATAATACGTTCAAATTGAATATAATCGCTAAAAAAAATACTAATAAAAGTTCGGCATTTCATTTTGCCAAAACTATTGTCATGTTTTTCGATTGCATTATTATACTAGTTATGTTAAATATGTTCTTTCATTAAAAAAAGTAAAGAAATAATACGATTTTCTCTAAATCTGATGAAACAAATAGTTTCACGCAATGGAAGAACATCTTTGATGCGCGGTAGCCTAGTGGTTAGCGGGTTATAGGGTTAGTAATCGTAAGGTCTTGAGTTTCATCCCCGGTCTCGGCCAATGGATATAAATTGTGTTAATTAAATTGGTTGCTTCGCTGATGAATGATTCTGAGTTGCTTCTACAGGGATAATTGACCATGAATATGAAGAAAAAAAATTAACAATCAATTTTTTCGCATTTTTACTAATGATTAACGTAGCAATTAATTTATTAATGTAATTAAACATGTTCCGTAAATGAGCAAATCAATTGTTGGAGTAGCAAATCGGTAAGATAGTTACCCTAGCATAATCCTCTTGCTATTCTAACAAATTAAACCGGAGCGGAAGACATCCTCTGCGGTAACGCACACCTTATCGCGCGGCGCACTATCTCAACGGAATTACTTTTCTGCGTGTAATGCTTTCACTCGCTCTTGTTGCTTCAACATCTCCAAAAATAGACAGGAAATTATTAAATTGCGTTATTGAGACACTCGAGCAATTTTTAATGCATGACTAATTTTTAAAAAGTCATTTCACGTAGAAAAAAGTTCACTCACATATATTTTACTTTCAAACATTTGAAGAACACTTTCTGGTAACTGTAAAAAATCCACGTCTGTGTCGATGTGAAGCATTCAGGATTTCCTCAAAGGTTTTTATCCATCCGCTGTTCTCCTGGAGAAATGAAAATGGGGAAGCTGACGGAAACTATGAAATTCCTTTCCTTCCGAAGTTTACCACAGAATCACCAGGAAAAACACATCCCTTCAACTTTCTATTTTTACACTGCAATTGTCATTTCACGATTGGATAAAACTTTCAACGGTCGCTTAACTTTTATTTCAATTTTTTCCCCAAGCTTCTTTCCCCGGTTCTCATGTTAGCGAACCTCGGTTAGAATGAGGGCAGCAAGCAACTTCATTCGAGAAGACGGTTACAAGCACGTAGAGTGAACGTGTGAACAACACAGAACGGAATTACGGAAATTCCAATGGTTCCTTCGAGAAAGAATTACCTGACGTTGGAGGAATCTACTATTCTATCACATTGATATATACGTGAAGATTTGGGGACCAAGTATGCGGTGGCCGTTTCGTCTCATGAAAGGGAAAATTTCGAATTCAATGCCAGCTGGCGAAAAATGGAGAAAAGAGGAAACTACGATTTTCCACTTTTGACAATCGAATGAAATTCCCTTTTCCATCCTCCTCTCCCCCTTGTCACATACATATGATTCCTCATTGATGAATAAAAATGCTTGATTACAAAGTGTTGAATTAAGTGAAAGTGATCACCAAAAAATGTCTCAAGTCGTTATCTACTTGATTCATAGTAAAAAAATCTGTTGGATTTCTATTGAACTTTCTATTAGTTTTTGGCCAATTCTATTGAAATCTTTAATAAAAACTATTCAATGGAGAACGTAAATAGAATTCGATTTTTCTATATATTTTCCAAGTTTTTCTGTTTGATTTTCTTCATGCGAAAAAAAGAAAAATCGAATGGACAAAACTTGGAAAATTTGAGCCGAGGAAATTCTATAGAAAATATCTGAAGAGAATACGTTATATAGAAAAATTGAATTCTATTGACTATTAACATTTCATCAGCATCAGCCAAAAACGGTTAGAAAGTTCATTCAAGCAAAAAAAAGGCTTGATTCAAGTTGACAAATAGTAGATCCAAGTTGAATTGATAATCAAATTTACAGTTTTCATTAATTTTTCTAGTTTTCAAGAAAGTTCGAAATTTTCAATAATGAAATTCGTTGAAATTTCAGTGCAACAAAAATGTGAGAAAAATTTTCAAAAAGTGTATTCAAAATGTCAGCTAAAAAATTGTAACAGTGAGGGGCATAGAATCTACTTGAATCAAGTCAAATACGATTCGACTCGAATTGAGTCTTAGAATCTACTTGGATGAATCGCATCAGACCCCAATGTAGTCGCTGGGCCGTCCTATTCATATGAAGTGCGACTTGTTGGCTTCATTCATTAACTTTTTCGTGTTAACATCACAACAACTTTTTTGTACAACTATTTCCGATATATTCACTCAAGAAACGAATGATTCGCCAATTCCCTGAAGAGGTAAAACTCTCGACACAAAACTGGCATCAAATTCATGACCCTAAATTAGCTGGCTACACCAACGACCTAGGGGAGACGGACAAAGGAGAAAAAGAAGCAGTAGGTTCAACAAGTACATGATTCGATATAACTCAACGTGACGTTTCTATCCCTGGCCTGCACATTATAGAGTGGAGAGAGAATATAAGTCCACTTGTGCGGATCGACATCTTGACGACAATCGAGAGTGCCAAGGTAGCCTCGGACACACTCGAAGCGACGAAGAGTATCCCCGAGCCATTTCACGAAAGCGTGTCTCGACTCTGAAAACTGTGGCAGCCATTCCTTGACATGTCTTCACTTTTTTCCCTTGGATTTTGTCTCCCTCACTCCCTCTGTTCCTTATATTCTCCCTTCAACTATTGTGAGTTATGAAAATATCCCACTTCATTTCTCCTGTCTAGCTTGGATCCCTCCTCTCAGTCTGCAATATTATACCACGTGCAGGTTTTTCTTTTGTTCTTCTCCTAGGGCTTCCCGTCTAACATCCATACGTAAACTTACCTCAAGAAGAGCAGTGGCGAAGCCCGAGTTCAGGAGGTGGCTATCGTTATAGAACCCCTGGTTTTTAGTTTCAAATGTCGAGCCTTGTCACCGTATACCTTCCATAATCAAGATAATTAAAAGTGTCTCAGCGGAAATGGAAGAGAAAAATGAGGGGCTAAGTGAATGCCATTAACCAAGTTTATGTTTCTATCAGTTGACTCGTGTACTGGCAACCAAGGACTTTGGGAAAATTCATAATCACATTCAATTACGTGAGATAATTCAAACGAAAATGTTCCTAGCGCAATTATAAACTCGGGAGGCTGCACCATTATTGGGATTGGTATTTATGTTTATCTCTCTCGGAGAATACGGTGGCATCACCACAATTTGACCGTAGCTTTTCGCCAAATACAAATTCAATTGTTCCGGTGACATTACACACATGGACATCTTCACCACTCTGGATATAACCAGACATTCATGTTGGAAACTCGGGATGTACAGCTGCTGTTCACAATGTTGAAGAAGTGCAGAAGGATAGAAATGGATCAGATGTTCGCATTATTCTCTTCGCTAGAGGAAAACAAGCAGTATGACGGAAGTTATTTGACAGATCAGTCATGACTGTTACTTTTTGTGTAAATTTTTTTTCTTTAATTTTAGTTTCTACCAATTCCATTGGTAGTATGCTTCCGAATGGAACTCGATCCATGTTTCTTAGAAATGAAAACTTATTGGTTGGTATTTTTGAAAATGTTACGGCCAACAATACTCAAATTTCATTACCTTTTGATGTACCAAAGGGACTCTGCCCCTTTTACGTAGGGACATTTTTTCTTCCACCCATTAAAATAGAGATTAAAATAGAGAAACAGCAACATTTTGAAATTTAGCTGAATAATATTATACCTTGAGAGCGGAGTTACTGTTTTAAAAAATTTCAATCATGACTTTTTATGTTCAGGTAGTTGATTAGAATAAATAGGGAGTGAGAATAAGTAAATATGCGAAATACTAGTGGTTACACGGGTAGCGTGCGGCTGCGGTGGTCATAAAACCGTTACCTTATTTTCTCTATTTCTATAAAATGAACAAAACATTTTTTTTTTATGTGATATGATCTTTCTAAGTCAGCCTAGAGTGAAAATGAACAGTTAAATACAGCTGTGTTGATCCTTTTCTTCTTAAGAATCTTTGATGAATTGTTCTATCTCAGTAACTATTGAATATATTGACCTAAAATTGGATATAGAAATGTTATTTGACAATCCTAACTAGTAGTCAATGTTTCAAAAGGTTTCCCTGATTTTAATCCATGTTATAGTGATCACGAGTGAATTCTGACCAAAAAAAAATACAAAAACGGCAATATCTTGAAAATTTTCTATACAGGGGTATACATATTTTGATTGATGCAGATAGGTGACATCAAGACGAACATTTTGAAAAAAAAAATTGAAATCGGTTGTATAGTTTTTGAGATATTGAGCAAAACAGTTTCATATAAAAAGTTGAATATCTCCGAAACTACTAGTTCGATTTTGCTCATCCAAAATACCAAACTTTGTTATCACAAGACCTGAAATTCTACCAAGTTTGAAGTTTCTATCTCGATGATTTTTCAAGTTATCATGTTTACAAGCAATTTCAGCGAAAAAAATGAAAAAACGAGAATAAAGCCACATTGCTTGGGGTGTAATGGTCATTTTTCGATCCGTTTAGATATGTATCATCACGCCGAGTTTTTTGAAAAAAAAAAAATTGAATCGGTCGGATGGTTCAGGAGATATCGGCAAAAAAAGATTTTCGAGGAATTACTGTATCTCAGGAACCGCTCAACCGATCGAGCTGAAATTTAGCCCAGTTTTGAGTATCAATAGTACCAGATAGCAGCCAAAATTTCAAGTTCTTTGCGCTAACCGTTCTCGAGTTATGGGGGAAATTGGGGACATACGCACACACATGACCACAAACATACATACATACAGACATTTTTTAAAAACATCATTTCTTCACGTTTCATGACATTTCTAGGCATTTCCACCCAAAATTAGGAAATCGAAAAAAATTACAATTACACAGCTTCCATTCAGAAGCCAAAAAACTCTAGTTGCCAGTAAAAAATCTCTGAATTTCAGAAGGTGGTGCTCATACACTTAGAAAAAAATCTGGAATATATTTACTTGAGACTAATAATTTTTGAAAGGTTTCATGATTTTAAAATTCTTCTACAAGTATGATTTTGATGCACACGAATTCACTAAAAGCGCGTAGACGAATCATCAGTTTCAAGTATTTATGGTTTTCATGATTTTTGTATGCACTTCAAATGCTTCGATATATAATGCATTCATGGCGTAGCGCAGAACGATAGTGATAAATGAGAATTTATTCGAGTTCCGTGAAGAACTATCACTTTCAGATTTAAGTCTTTGAAGATAATTTTTGTGATCTATTGACCTGTCTGAAAAATGCACTTTTCGAAATGGTTTAGTGTGCGTAAAGCGGTTGTCTTCCACACGACGTGCGTAAAGTTTACGTGCGTGCATAGAGTAAATTCTTGAAATTATCACAAAAAACAGGATGTGTTAGACGTGCGTGCGAAAAAGTGGAACGGTACCCATCAGCAACACAATATATTATTATTTCTCTCAAGTAAATATGTTCTTGTCGTATTTGGAATCATTTTAAAAATTAATTTTATTTAGAAATTTATTCTTTCCATACATCTGACTTTTTCGTTGCCCACCGAACGTTGAGTTGCTGCCGATGCAACTCAAATTACCGGGCTAGCTCGCCACGCGCGGCCTTCAAAATCCCAAAATTGTAAATTTAGCTCAATTGCACTGTTTTTTTGGCCACTATATTCGTTCTTTTATTGATTTTTCTTCAGTCTCGTCTTAGCGAAACGGGCACGTCAATTAGACCGAACTCCTTGGGTCTACACGCGTTCGTAACTTCGAAATCGGTTACAAAATCCTGCCCGACGTACAAGTGATAAATAGACCCAAGTAAAATTCAAACAAGAAGTATTCTTGCTACCTTACATTTTTCAAATTACATTTCATAACTTAACGGTCGATGAACTGCGAATTGTTCTATATGTTTTGAGTGCGAAATTTTGTGCAAGGACACAGTTTATAAAAAGTGCATAGCCACAATCTCAAATTATGAAATATTTTAGTGCGAGAAGTGACACAGATTTCAATATGAAAATTAAGTGAGATTGATGTGAAAATTGACGTATTATTACCAAAATCGAAACTCATTTGGAAAATTTACTTTGGATAAACACACAATATTGGTTCGTACAAAATATAGAAGAAGATCTATGTGTTTTGGCCTTCATACATTTATCAAAATTATCAAATCCACATCTTTGAATCAAAAATCAATCAAAACTTAACTTCGTTCGATTTTTCTCTCTCCTTTGGTTTCTTTTCTTGTTCAATTGAAAATCTTTCTAAGGAATAAATATCAAAATTAACTATATTCAAATTTCTCTTATTCAAAACCCTGACTTTATTATCATTATCATATCAAACTGTTAACTGAAGGATAGCTGCAGATGCACCTAATGCTTTAAAGGGTAAGCATTGACCAAATAGAAATATTATTTTATCCCGATAATAAGAAAGTGAAAGATAACTCATTTAATATTTAATTAAATTTGTTTTCCAAAATGTTCCTGTTATCACATTCTTCACATTAGGAAATTTTTATCTCAGTGTAGAATCTAACGAGCAAAAATATTAGGTGTATAAATTAATTCTCGGCCCCTAGATTAAATTGGTCAGAACACCTATTTAAATCAGTAAAATGTCCCGCAATAGACAGTGTTTTGAAGCGCCACCTGTGAGCTATCAAACTACTCATGTCCGATTGTGGTCGGATTAATACAACCTTAAAAAATGGAATAAATAAACATATTTTTCGACAAGCAGCACCTGAGGCACCCCTTCTTTTTACCTCCCTACTTAGAAAAACTGTCAGAAGCACAGGAAATGATTTGTTCCGCCTTCGGGGAGAGTGCTGTATCTTATAGTACATATAAAAGTGGTTCCAGGATGGAAATTTTGATCTCCAGGATGAAGAATGTCCTGGGCAACCAAAAAAAGTTGAAGACGAGGAGTTGGACCACCTATTCAATGAAAATCCTTGTCAGACACAACAGGAGGTTGCTGATAGTCTTGAAGTGACTTAACCAGCTATTTCGGTGCATTTACAGAGAATTAGGAGGACACAGAAGGAAGGTTGTTGGATGTCCCATCATCTTACCCTAGAAAACAAAAGTCAACGCTGTGAAATTACAATGTGCCTATCGACCAGATTCAACCAGAAAGCCTTTTTACATAAAATTGTGACGGAGGATGAAAAGTGGATATTTTAGGACAATCCTAAGAGGAGAAAGTCGTGGGTTTATCCGAGGGAGCCGTCAACGAGCACTGCAAAATCGAGCATTCACCGGAAAAAATTGTTGTGTATTTGGTGAGACTCCAAAGGTATAATCTATATTGTGAAATACTTGAACAGGAGAAAATCATCACTGCTAAGCGTCATCAGGACCAACTGGTGAAACTGAGTGATGCTATTGAAAACAAGAGATCTTTTACTGGTAGTGGTGTGAGGCAAGTGATTTTGCTGCAGCACAACGCGCGGCAAGACACAACAAAAGAAACCCTGAAAGTTATCTCTACGTTGGGCTGGGAAATTGTTCTACATGCAGCGTATTCTCCAGACCATGTGTCTTCTGACTATCACCTTTTTCAGGCGCTACAACATCACCTGGTGGATTTTCGATCTCCTAAAGAAGTCCGGCAGAGTATTGATGACTACATCCAGTTGAACCATCTTTCACCCGAGCTGAAATCCGACAATTGCTCAATAGATGTAAGAAATGCGTGCAAAATGACGGCGTTTATTTTCAAGATTAGATGTGTATGGGGTATTCCATGTGAACTCACCCAGGTCAAAACCCTCACCATCGCCAATTATATTGCCTATTTTTCCTGTGGTTGTACATGGAAAAATATGACTTCTCAAATTTTTTCAGATTTTTTGAGGCATCCTGTGGGCAGCCATGTTTTTTTGCAAGTTTTATCTTCAAATGCCTGTAACTTCCGTAAAAATCAACCGATTTGGGTTTTTTTTACGAAATGTGCGTCTCCGAACACACTTTCCATATAAAAATATACCAATTTTTTTCACTTCGTTCTTCCATCGATTTCCACAGAAAAACCTCAAAAAATTTCAAAAAACGAGTCGTTTTCAAAGTTGGACCCTTTTTATATTTTTCAAAAAATTTCAGTGAATATATTGGACCAAAATAAAATTTTTCACCAAAGGCCAAAGTGGGATCTCTATTAGGACACACCACTCGGAAAGATTTATTGTTAACGAATTTTCAAAAAATAATCAAATTGTTCCAGATTCGAATATAATGCAGTGATTCTTCAGACGGTAAATTCAAATAATGCTTCTGCTTTCCAATTTGAAAAGAATTTTGAAATTTTTGAAATTTTTGATTCCAGATTCATCTATTCTAATTGGAAATGACGGCCACGAAATGGGAAGCCCACTTTGGCCTTTGGTGAAAAATTTTGTTTTGGTCCAATATTTTCACTGAAATTTTTTGAAAAATATAAAAAGGGTCCAACTTTGGGAACGACTCGTTTTTTGAAGTTTTTTGAGTTATTTTTAAGGAAATCGATGGAAGAACGAATTGAAAAAAATTGGCATATTTTTATATGGAAAGTGTGTTCAAAGACGCACATTTTGTAGAAAAAAAACTCAAATCGGTTCATTTTTCCGGAAGTTACAGGCATTTGAAGATAAAACTTGCAAAAAAACATGGCTGTCCACAGGATGCCTCAAAAAATCTGAAAAAATTGAAGAAGTCATATTTTTCCATGTACAACCACAGGAAAAATCGGCAATATGATTGGCGATGGTGAGGGGTTTGACCTGGGTGAGTTCACATGGAATACCCCGTATTCATGTAATCAATATCAAAATTGTCGAAAAAAAGCCGAGAATTCATTCATTTGTACACCTAATACTTGGAAGTACATTTTGAAAGTAGATTTTCACTTATTATACAGACACGAAATAATTTAATAAAAAAACCTAGGGAATTTGCTAGACAATTCTATCGTATTTCTATTGAACTTTCTATTAGTTTTTGACCGATTCTAATGAAATGTTCAATAGAAAATATTCTTTAGGAAAGTTAAGAGGGCACGAGGGTAAAAAAAACATCCCAAAAGCGGGGAAAACCAAGCTCCATGAATTGCACAACCTTGAGAATCTACATCGATAATTCTTTTATGTGAACGGTCGATAAAAAAGGGATGTTTATAATTAACTGATCTCCAGCGGAACATTTAATCATTTTGGAGCACCGTTTGTTCTCACTACTAAATATTTCGGAGCAGCGTTTGTTATCACTACTAAGTAATTAATTTTACACGGTATTTATCGATAGTTATGAATGAGAATACATGGGTTCCTGAAGGTAGGTCAATGAATAGTATATTTTGCAGGCTATATCAAATATTCCCGCAGACTTTATCGATTTTCCTGATTTTGATTCAATCACAGATGAGAAAAATTAAACGGCAAGAGTATAATAAGAAAGGATCAGATGAATTAGCAGAAATTGTCACAATTATGACTACAAGCAACAAAGTTAAAGAAAACAGAAGACGTCATCTGAATTATCGTAATACGCCATGGGGATCGCGTCGTGCACGATCTCGAAAGAAGGTTTTCAGGGAACAGTATATATCTTTAGACCCAGGTGACGAATAGTTGTAAAACCTCGAGAAGATATTTTATCAGCCTGTAGCCCTTTTTGGACCCTCTTATCGCTTTCAGACGCATGAAGGAGTTTCAAGAGAAGAATGTTGAAAATATTCTACGAGACGTAGGTCATGAAGAAGATCTGAATCGAAAACAGCCCATAAAATCGATGACTATGACGGAACTTGTAACGACACTAACTGGCAATATTTCTGATACTGTATTCCTAGTTGACCTCAAACTGGAACTTAAAAGGCCCACAACTGAAGAATTGATTAGCATACTTTGAGGATGATGATATGTCGACTGAAGATTTAGGTAGGCAGAAACGACGTGAGGAAACGTTCAATTGGCCAGCGAATGCAATAGAGCATCTGGATTCGAGTGGAGCATCAATACGATTGGACAAACCCGAGATCAGAGCTCAGGAACCTGATGAAGCAGTTGATACGCAAAATGCTAGGGGAGTTGTCAATGATACGATCAATTCAGTAAACATCGCTGGATCCTCTAGCCGCTGTCCTAGCCAGACAGATAACGATGAAGCAATTGATACCAAATTCGGTGATGAAAAGGTTCCAGATGATGTTGATTCCGACCGGGATGATTCGCAAGACATCGACAAGGGACGTCGGTGTATTGTGGACTTTCCCTTCGTATTGCAAGAACTTCACAAAGCTTTTGATAATCATTTGGAAAACCGAAGTTGTAAATTCAGCGACATTCATTTAATTGATCAAAGACGCAAAGGTTTCAAGACGACTTTTTCCATTCGTTGTTCACATTGCAAATTAATCATGATGATTGATAGTGAACCCGGTGAAAGCGAATTCATGGATGTCAATCACGGTGCTGTAGCTGGAACTATGACGACGGGGATAGGGCACGCTCAATTGACGGAGCTTACAGCTGCAATGGGTATTTTACCTTCAAGTGGAACGCAGTTCAGAGTTTATCAGAATCATGTGCTGAAGTCTCTCATAACTGCTGCAGAGGAATGTGTTAAAGAAGCTGGTAGACTGGAGGTCAAATTGGCATTCCAAAGGGGGGATGTGAAAAACGGAATCGCTTGCACATGGGTTGTTTGTGATGGTACTTACGCGAAGAAATCCTATGTCACCAGTGCCCATAATTCCCTTTCCGGAGTTGGAATAATTGTAGGTCATTATTCCAGACAAGTATTATTCTTTGGAATAAAAAATCTTTATTGCTCTATCTGTTCACGAGCCGACAAATTAGGTACTCCGCCCAAATCCCATAAGTGTTTCAAGAATTTCGATTATAGCTCGAGTATGGAAACGGAAGCGATCTTGGATGGTTTTAAATCTAGTTTGGAACAACATGCATTAATATACACGCACATAATCGCAGACGGGGATAGCAGTGTACACAAGGCCATTAAACAGTTTAATCCTTATCTGGAGCAACACATTTCTGTGATAAAGATCGAGTGCTACAACCATCTCCTGCGAAGGCTGATTCTCTCACTCAAAGACATAGGTCGTGATGATCGAAGTCTCATTACATGGCGGAAGCTGATTCAAAACAACTATTTGCGTATTAGGGTTGACATTATGGCAGTAGTTGATTTTCGGAGGAAAGGAACGATTCTTGAGAGCGAGAAAGTTGGAAATCTACGCAAAGACTGCATCAACGTACTTCATCATGTATTGGGTGATCGCCAGAAATATGAGAAATATTTCTGCAATGGAAAATTGAAGGAGAATGAAGTAAATCACGTTCCTATGATGAAAGAATTGGGCATTTTCGAGATAATTGAAAGGGCATTTGAGCGCGTCATTGCTAATTGCGATAGTTTGATCAAGAAATTGAACAACCTGTGTGAAAGTTGTAATGCACTGCATGCCAACACGATGGCGGGCAAACGTATTAATTTTACGCAGAGAGGGTCCTATACTGGCAGAGTCTGTGCTTCCATCATGCACTTCAATAATCAAGATGTTTTTCAGCAGATCGCTAAAGGCATGAAGAAGAAACCGACTCCAATGATAAAATGTCTCGAACGCAGGCGCAAATCCGCCAATGAAGCTAAGAAACTTCGACGCCAACTGTCTCGAATTTCAGAAGGGAGTGTGAGAAAGAACAGGCCTAATCCAACAAGGAAGAAAAATACAGCAAAGAAAGTCGAATATGGACTCAACTGTGAGAAACCAGATTTACCTGAGCCCGAAATTGACAGGAAAAAGTCGATACTACTCACAGAGTTGGCCAGTTGGCAGAGTGACCGTGCCGAAATTAAAAATAAAACGAAAGGGAGTAACAACTCTGAACTTCGAAGGACAATTTCCCAGAAAACGATCTGAACGGAACACCTTGGCCGTATTTGCAAGATGCGTAGCTCAACATCACGAAACCAAATTGTTAAGGATATTCTATATCCTTCGACGAGATCCATTTCCATGAATCGTCCTACTAGAGAGCAACTGGATGCTGCAAAAGAAAGATTGTTTGAAGAGTTGAGGCTCATTATAACAAATTCAGGGGTGTTCATTGATAATGAAGCCAGTTATGCAGTAGCATCACCGACTGGGTTGATTAACGACGATGGAATCGTGGAAATATTTGTTCCCCATGCTGCGAGGGACAAAACGCCCGTAGAGGCTATTGAAAATGGCATTGCTGAACTCCACAAAGTCTACCTAGATGACGATAGAACGCAAATCAACAGGAAACACAACTGGTTTTATAATATCCAGGGTACCTCGCACATCACCCAACGAGATTATTGCTTCTTCGTGCTTTTCTGGAAGGAAAATATTGCAGGTCCATTGAGGAATCTTTATAATGAGTGTTTAATTTATGAAATCATCGATAGCCGCTTCTCCAAAGGAATGACAACGAGGAATCCTCCAGACATGGAGGTAAAAGTCGTGGCTAAGAGATTGAATAAAAGACAGATTTTTGGGAATGGATTGTTTCCTGACAAAGAGTATTATCTCTCTACTCAAAAAGAGGACTTCATAATGAGTTGTTACGATTGTTCGAGCTTAGCCCCTCTCATTGACCGAGACCGTTTGTTGTTGTATTCTACAGATTACGCAAGTTGCTCTGGGAAGCGATACGTATCCGGTGATATTATGGATTGCTTTATGGTGATAAAATCACGAACGACTTGGGTAAATGCCCAATTCATCGCCTCTAATCATACAGGGTTCATAGTTGGAGATCTGAGTGATCGTGATCATGGAGAAGGGTGACATATGTACAATTTAGAGTGGGCTTTTGATGGAAAAGTGTTTTTACCCTACGTACGAGCTGGCCATTGGTGTCTAATAGTTCTAGAGACGAGGGAACAAATGATAATGCACATGGATCCAATGAAGCAAGGAGCAACTCTCAGTGGTGAAGAAGCGTTGATCAGATTCCAAAAGTATTGGAACGATTGCAGTCAAAGACGAAAGAATGGATTATGTAATATTATGTGAAAAGTAATTTATGATATCGAAAATCGTCTCATCCAAACAGACGGGTATAATTGTGCAATTTTAATTATGCATTTCATGGATTGTATTGCACAAGGGAAACCATACGATTTTGTTATAAATAATGGACTACTTAATCATGATGAATATATATTTATTATAAAGTTAAATGATTTGTTTTATTAACGACACATAAAGGCAACGTGCTCTTTACTCTTTCTTATATAAAAAGCAGAAACATCTAGAAAGGTGTCACTTACACCAACCTAAAGAAGATACACCCCAATATGGTTCCCGTCACTCCTACCAACGGCATCCCGCGCACATACAAAATCATAACTTCAACAGATTTGAGATTCAATCCAGATGCCTATCGATTATATTTACAAAATTTACTACTACAAGAATCAGAGGCAATGAGTGATACTTGTCTTAGTTGTACAAACGACCAAAATAGGTCTGAAACGTTTGAGTGTGTTTCCTGCAAACGCTGGGCACATATAACATGCAAAAATGCACCAACCAGGCAGTGGAATTGGTGCACTCTGTCGGCGATTGGTCCTACCAGGCACTGTAGGTGCAATATGGCGACCAGCGTAGCTGTCAATCCACGTGGACTTTTTACGATTTTTTATCAATAATTATTGAGCTCTGATCACTCCCATCTCGCTTCATAACATTCTCACATGGATAACGATCAATTTAAGGTATTTCTCATATTTCTCCATGCAATAATTCAAGAGAATTCATGGAGCTTAGTTTTTCCCGCTTTTGGGATGTTTTTTTTTACCCTCGTGCCCTCTTAATAGAATTCGATTTTTCTGTACAATTGATTCTATTGAGATATTTTCTACAGAATTTTTTCGGCTCAAATTTTTCAAGTTTTTTTCACTCAGTTTTTCTTTCTTTTTCATCAAGAAAATCAAACAAAAAACTTGGAAAATTTGAGTCAAGGAAATTCTGTAGAAAATATCTCAATCGAATAAGCTGTACAGAAAAATCGAATTCTATTGACTTTATCTATAAAATATTTTCTATCCAATATTCACTTCTCTCCCCAATAAGTAATCTTAATCATGCAGCATAATTTTGAACAGATGGCCTCACAAGCCGACCTTCACTGCTCATCCATATCCCCCACATCTCCACTCATATAAAAGATAACAAATAAAATAATCCTCAAATATTTTGACTGTATATTTATCCAAAAACTATATGCTGAAGAGCAAAAATAATAAGACAGCTAAAGAGTTGAGTCTCCAACTGTTGTCAACGATGTAGACTCATTCACTCATAAAGGACGAGGGTCTGCTTGAAGTTAACCTCAAAATATTGTATTTCTCCTCATTGCAGACCTTAGTTAACAGAAGTGATCTTATCCTTTCTATGAATCTCCAGAAATCCCTCTGTCGTCAGACTACGCTAATCCGATCGAGAAGCTATGTCAGGTGATAAAATGTAAGTAATCCCCCCGGAAACTGAACTCTCGCATAGCACAATGATAATACGATGAGACGATCAAATCGATTATATACAACAAAACGACAAAACTGAAACTCAAACATGCAGCTTTAATGACAACCGGATCATTAATTCCATAGGACAATCAGTTAACCGAGAATCCGAAGTAAAAGACTCTCGGTAACAATCACACTGGATCCACAATGACTGTCTTCATTATTTTCTTTCCATTCCAGTTCTCATTGGAAACATTACCAACAAATGAGGGGCTGAGAGAATGACATGACCGATATTCCAAGTGTCTTTCTGATTCTATCACGATTCCTCCAGAATCATAGTATTGCCATACAGACATACTTCAGTTACCATTCTCCACCTTCTGCCACTCCCCATTCTACGAAGAGGTGAAATGGTAGTTCATTGGATAGAGTGAGACAAGCACACCCCGACTAGTGATAGCAGTTCGATTCTGTGATGGTGTATGCATAGGTGTAACAGAGGCCTGGAATCTTTGATAGCACTACGGCCACTGCAAGCACTGATTGGTCGCCCCGAGGCAACTCTCGCGTCACCGTTCAAACAATGTATTCTCGTCCTAACAATGTAATCGTGACCGAGATGAAGATATGTGTATGGATAGACGCATCATCGACAACGAGATAAGGGAAGACGGGAGTTTGAGAGAATGTGAACCCAATGTTCAATGAGGGAGAGAGGATGTTGAAAAAAATCAAGAACTTCGATTGAGGAAGGAAAAAACTCCAGGACTACAGAGAAATTCTGGTGGTTGAATCACATCCGGTGGTTGAAGACATCAGTACAGTTCATCGTACCTAACCCCTCACGGACGGGGCCCTATTGGTTCCAAGTGTGGAGTACGCTCGATACAACCAGAATGTAATGACTTTTATTCAACCGAAAATTATGGAACCGATATGTAATTGAAACTACAGTATTACTTTTTTTGTTGTTATTTGTTTGGTTGAGTTAAAGTCCATAGTTTTAGAAATAATCGATTTCAAATAAAGTCATTCAAATTTTCATGGGTCGATGTACGGCATCGACTCCGTCCGTGAGGGGTTAACCCTCTGACTCGCATCCTATCTCCACTATTTACGGGGGCCGAACGTTCGACGTGGAAGGGGATGAGTAGCGAGGGCGCGACCAGTGCCGTAGCACTAAGCGCACGGTGAATACATGAGTCCCAAATATAATTTTTTTTAAAAAGAATTTAGTGGTAGATAGGATGAAACAAATTTAAGGACGAAGCAATTTGAAAAAAATCAGGCCCGGTCGCGCGCTTCGCGCGCTCCCTCTTTAGGGTATGACCGGTAGGGGTTGGTGGAATTGGATGTGACCCATTACGGGTCGCACCAATAACTTCCCGACCATTTGTTTTTTCTTTCATTAATTTTTTTATTATGTATTTATTCAATCTTTTTCTCACATTTCTCCGAGGAAATACCCATAGAAGACAAGAAAATCCGTGCGCGTGCTCGCACTCACACACACTCCCATGCACACACATCGCCGTATTCCGCATCGAGAAAAGATGTAATTTATCAGAAAAGTGAAATTGTTTCTTGAATGTATATCGATTTCGAAAAAAGCTAGTGAACTGCTGATTAAATGTCTTCCAGTATTCCATGATTTGTGCGTTATATCAAGATTCATCGTTTCTAACAAAAAAAA